>NC_037678.1:75744628-75970737 GCF_003255815.1 Theropithecus gelada | reverse complement strand
AAAAAAAAAAAAAAAAAAAAAAAAAAAAAAAAAAAAAAAAAAAGAAGAAGTAGGGTTTGCAATCCTAGTCTCTGATAAAACAGACTTTAAACTAACAAAGATCGAAAAAGACAAAGAAGGCCATTACATAATGGTAAAGGGATCACTGCAGCAAGAAGAGCTAACTATCCTAAATATATATGCACCCAATATAGGAGCACCCAGATTCATAAAGCAAGTTCTTAGAGACCTATGAAGAAACTTAGACTCCCATACAATAATAGTGGGAGACTTTAACACCCCACTTTCAATGTTAGACAAATCAATGAGACAGGAAATTAACAAGGATATTTAGGACTTGAACTCAACACTGGACCAAGCAGACCTAACAGAAATCTACAGAACTCTCCACCCCAAATCAGTAGAATATACATTCTTCTCAGCACCACATCTCACTTATTCTAAAATTGACCACATAATTGGAAGTAAAATACTCCACAGCAAACACAAAAGAACGGAAATCATAACAAACAGTGTCTCAGCCCACAGTGCAATCAAATTAGAACTCAGGATTAAGAAACTTACTCAAAACTGCACAACTACATGGAAACGGAACAACCTGCTCCTGAATGACCACTGGGTACATAACAAAATTAATGCAGAAATAAATAAGTTCTTTGAAACCAATGTGAACAAAGACACAATGTACCAGGATCTCTGGGACACAGCTAAAGCAGTGTTTATAGGGAAATTTATAGCACTAAATGCCCACAGGAGAAAGCAGGAAAGATCTAAAAATCGACACCCTAGCATCACAATTGAAAGAAAACTAGAGAAGCAAGAGCAAACAAATTCAAAAGCTAGCAGAATGCAAGGAATAACTAAGATCAGAGCAGAACTGAAGGAGATAGAGACATAAACCCTTCAAAAAAATCAATGAATCCAGGAGCTGTTTTTTTGAAAAAATTAACAAAATAGACTGCTAGCAAGACTAATAAAGAAGAGAGAAGAATCAAACAGACACAATAAAACATGATAAAGGGGATATCACCACCAATCCCACAGAAATACAAACTACCATCAGGGAATACTATAAACACTTCTATACAAATAAACTAGAAAATCTAGAAGAAATGGATATATTCCTGGACACATACACCGTCCCAAGACTAAGCCAGGAAGAAGTCGAATCCCTGAATAGACCAATAGCAACTTCTGAAATTGAGGCAGTAATTAATAGCCTACCAACCAAAAAAAGCCCAAGACCAGACAGATTCACAGCCGAATTCTACCAGAGGTACAAAGAAGAACTGGTACCATTCCTTCTGAAACTATTCCAAACAATAGAAAAGGAAGGACTCCTCCCTAACTCATTTTATGAGGCCAGCATCATCCTGATACCAAAACCTGTCAGAGATACAACAAAAAAAGAAAATTTCAGGCCAGTATCCCTGATGAACATCGATGTGAAAATCCTCTGTAAAATACTGGCAAACTGAATTCAGCAGCATGTCAAAAAGCTTATCCACCATGATCAAGTCGGCTTTATCCCTGGGATGCAAGGCTGGTTCAACATATGAAAATCAATAAACGTAATCTGTCATGTAAACAGAACCAGTGACAAAAACCACATGATTATCTCAATAGATGCAGAAAAGGCCTTTGATAAAATTCAACACCCCTTCATGCTAAAAACTCTCAATAAACTAGATGTTGATGGAACGTATCTCAAAATAATAAGAGCTATTTATGACAAACCCACAGTCAATATCATACTGAATGGGCAAAAGCTGGAAGCACTCCCTTTGAAAACCAGCACAAGACAAGGATGCCCTCTCTCACCACTCCTATTCAACATAGTATTGGAAGTTCTGGCCAGGGCAATCAGGCAAGAGAAAGAAATAAAGGATATTCAAACAGGATAAGAGGAAGTCAAATTGTCTCTGTTTGCAGATGACATGATTGTATATTTAGAAAACCCCATCATCACAGCCTAAAGTCTCCTTAATCTGATAAGCAACTTCAGTAAAGTCTCAGGATACAAAATCAATGTGCAAAAGTCATAAGCATTCCTATACACCAATAATAGACAAACAGCCAAATCATGAGTGAACTCCCATTCATAACTGCTATGAAAAGAATAAAATACCTAGGAATATAACTTACAAGGGATGTGAAGGACCTCTTTAAGGAGAACTACAAACCACTTCACAAGGAAATAAGAGAGGATGCAAACGAATGGAAAAACATTCCATGCTCATGGATAGAAAGAATCCATATCATGAAAATGGCCATACTACCCAAAGTAATGCTATCCCTATCAAGCTACCACTGACTTTTTTTCACAGAATTAGAAAAAACTACTTTAAATTTCATATGAAACCAAAAAAGAGCCTGTATAGCCAAGACTATCCTAAGCAAAAAGAACAATGCTGGAGGTATCATGCTACTTGACTTCAAACTATACTACAAGGCTACAGTAACCAAAACAGCATAGTACTGGTACCAAAACAGATATATAGACCAATGGAACAGAACAGAGGCCTCAGAAATAACGCCACACATCTACAACTATCTGATCTTTGACAAACCTGACAAAAACAAGCAATGGGGAAAGAATTCCCTGTTTAATAAATGGTGCTGGAAAACTGGCCAGCCATACGCAGAAAACTGAAACTAGACCCCTTCCTTACACCTTATACAGAAATTAACTCAAGATGGGTTAAAGAGTTAAACATAAGACCTAAAATCATAAAAACCCTAGAAGAAAACCTAGGCAATACCATTCAGGACATAGGCATGGGCAAAGACTTCATGACTAAAACACCAAAAGCAACGGCAATAAAAGCCAAAATTGACAAATGGGATCTAATTAAACTAAAGAGCTTCTGCACAGCAAAAGAAACTATCATCAGGGTGAACAGGCAACCTACAGAATAGGAGAAAATTTTTGCAATCTATCTGTCTGACAAAAGGCTAATATCCAGAATCTACAAATAACTTAAACAAATTTACAAGAAAAAACCAACCCCATCCAAAAGTGGGCAAAAGATATGAACAGACACTTCTCAAAAGAAGTCATTTATGCGGCCAACAAACATATGAAAAAAAGCTCATCATCACTGGTCTTTAGAGTAATGCAAATCAAAACCACAATGAGATACAATCTCACACCAGTTAGAATGGTGATCACTAAAAAGTCAGGAAACAACAGATGCTGGCGAGGATGTGGAGAAATAAGAACGCTTTTACACTGTTGGTGGGAGTGTAAAGTAGTTCAACCATTGTGGAAGACAGTGTGGTGATTCCTCAAGGATCTAGATCCTGAAATACCCTCCCATTACTGGGTACATATCCAAAGGATTATAAATCATTCTACTATAAAGACACGTGCACACGTATTTTTACTGCGGCACTGTTCACAACAGCAAAGACTTGGAGCCAACCCAAATGCCCATCAATGATAGATTAGATAAAGAAAATGTGGCACATATACACCATAGAGTACTATGCAGCGATAAAAAAGGATGAGTTCATGTCCTTTGAAGGGACATGGATGGAGCTGGAAACCATTATTCTCAGCAAACTAACACAAGAACAGAAAACCAAACACTGCATGTTCTCTCTTATAAGTGGCAGTTGAACAATGATGACCCATGATAATGGGGAGGGGAACATCACACACTGTGGCCTGTCAGCGTGAGGGGCAAGGGGAGGGATAGCATTAGGAGAAATACCTAATGTAGATGGTGGGTTGATGAGTGCAGCCAACTACCAGGGCACGTGTATACCTAAATAACAAACCTGCACGTTCTGCACATGTTATCTCAGAACTTAAAGTATAATTAAAAGAAAACAAATATATAAATAAAAAGAAATATAGTTACAAGTAAATATGGGTCAGGCTGCACTCAGGCCCACTCCCTTGGGGTTGCTTGCTAACTGAAAGTCATGCACTAGACTGTTTTCATCCCCACTGTTCCTACAGATGGAACTTCTGATGTTAGAATCATAAGGCTTTTAATAATTGCTTAAGATGTTTTTCAGATCCTGAATTCCAGCAGGAATGGCTGACACCCACCAGTTTGAAGACCCCCCCAACAAGGAACCAGATCAGCTTGAGAATACCGTTTCTTCATCTCCCTGTCCCCTGGTTTTACCCTGCACCCTTAGACCAGTCAGTGATTCCCCAGACCTCAGCCCACTCCAAACCCCTAAAAACCCCTGGCCCCAAACTCCTCTGGGCGGTGGATTTGAGGTTTCCTCCCATCTCCTCATTTGGCTGCCTTATGATTCAACCTCTTTCTTTGCTGCAACCCTGTGTCTCAGTACATCGGGCAATGAACCTGGTACAGTTACCTACCTGTGGGATCTGATGCTATCTCTGAGTAGTGAGTGTCAGAACTGAATTAAATTAGGGGACATCCAGCTGGTGTCCAGTGGAGATTTGCTTGCTTGGCATGTGAGGGGAAAGCCTCATACATCTAGTGTCAGAAGCATTGTGTTGAGGAGTGTGTGAAAGTAGAGTAGGAAAAACATTCTCAGTTCTGGATATGATGCAGTTTTTTAATTGTATCCTGGACATTTTGATTCTTCTGTCAGGAGACTCTTTTTTGTTTTTATTTTTTATTTTTTATTTTTGCGACAGGGTTTTTTTGCTCTTGTTGCCCAGGCTGGAGTGCAATGGCACAATCTCGGCTCACTGCAACCTCCGCCTCCCGGGTTCAAGCAGTTCTTTTGACTCAACCTCCCAGATAGCTGGGACTACAGGCAGGTGCCACCATGCTCGGCTAATTTTTTATTTTTAGTAGAGATGAGGTTTCACCATGTTGCCCAGGCTGGTCTCGACCTCCTGACCTCAGGTGACCTACCCATCTGGGCCTCACAAAGTCCTGGGATTACAGGCATGAGCCACCATGCCCAGCTGGAGATTCTTGATCCTAAGTCTTCTGTTTCAATGAGGCTTTGCCTTGTTTAGGCTTTGGATCTGGATGCATAGGATCCGGTCAACTTTTGTGGGCATTTGTATCAATGACAGTTTAGTTTTCTGAGCCCTTTGAATTCTGTTCTGGATTTGTTTTGTTTTGTTTTGTTTTGTTTTTTCCTGCTTTGTTCTTCTGGTATTGCTGAGGTCCACACTCAGCCTTTGCTGGTGCTGTCTAGGGGTGAAAGCACACTGTGGAATCTCAACGGAGAACAGGGAGACACAGAGCTCAGCTGATGCCAAACAGCTGGTGGATCAGACGGGCTGCAGGGACTCTGGTTGTGGAAGGAGGATTCAGGCTCCCAACGCAGGCTCTGCTGGGCTCTCCCTTTTGTTTGGTTGGACAAAGCAGGCTTCTCTTGGATTATTTTGTCTATTCCTGTTGGTGGCTCCAAGTTGCAGGCCCACTGGGTGCCCAGCCTGAAGGTACATGGGAGATAAAAAGGAAATGTAGGGGACTCACCAGACCTCTCAAGTCTTGAAGCTCCCAGCCAGTCTGCCTTCCTTCTCTTGGCTTTCAGAATCCTTGTATTATGGTCCATTGACTAATTAGCGGGGGTATGTAGTAGTAGTTAGAGGGTAGCAACAGAGAAAAGTGATTCTGTGCCATCTTCTTCTGGAACAGAAAGTCCATTTGGATGACTGATAAAAACAAAACAAAACAAAACGAAAAAACCAGGAAAACAAATATTCACTAATGTATTTTGCTTGGTAAGCAAAATGTTTCAAAATATAGAGGAAAACAGTAAGAAAATCTCTGGTTGGCGTTATAGATTGAATTGTGTCCGTTACAAAAGATGTGTTGAAGTCCTAAATCTAGGACCTCAAAAGGTAGTGTTATTTGTAAATAGGGTCATTGAAGATGTAATTAAGTTACGATGAGTTCACACTGGAGTAGGATGGGTGGGCCCCTAATTCAATGTGATCAGTGTTCTTCCGAAAAGAGGACATTTGGACACAGACACAGAGGGCAGATGGCCATGTAGTAAGATTGCTGGTAGAAATGAGAACTGAACACCCCAAAATGCCTTAGAAACAGCTGAGGCCCCAGGGTGGGCCATAGAAAACAGAGTCCCCTTTCCCCCAAGTCAGCCATAACACCTAAAAATAGTCTAACTTTCCCTCTCCCCCTCTGCCATTTGGCATAAAAACTGGCCATAAAGACCTTAATTATTTGACTTATCTCATCTGATAAGAGCTTATAAGGCCCCTGTTCCAAAGATAGTCCTGCCCCACACCCAGAAGGAAAGTGATATGGTTTGGCTCTGTCCCCACCCAAATCTCATCTTGAATTGTAGTTCCCATAATCCCCACATACCATGGGAGAGACCTGGTGAAAGGTTATTTAATCATTGGGGCGGTTGCTTCCATGCTGTTCTCGTGATAGTGAGTGAGTTCTCGCGAGATCTGATAGTTTTAGAAGGGGCTTTCCCCTCCTTCGCTCTGCACTTCTTGCTGCTGCCACATGAAGAAGGACATGTTTGCTTCCTCTTCCACCGTGATTGTAAATTTCCTGAGGCCTCCCCAGCCCTGCTGAACTGTGAGTCAATTAAACCTCTTTCCTTTATAAATACTCAGTCTTGGGTATGTCTTTATCAGTAGTGTGAGAACAGACTAATAGAGAAGGAATGCTCTACAGAGAGGCCAAGAGGAATCTAAACAGACAAGACTTGCTGGGTTTCCCCACTCAGCCTATTAACATTAGATCTTATCCTCTTTTTCCCCTTATATTTCTACATAGCTGCCTATAGTTTGTTGAACCAAAGCATAAAAATGCACAGTTTCCCTATATCTTTGGGTCTTCATTTTGAAGGCTCCTAGGTGATGCAATACTATGACCAAATAAGTTTGTCTTTTCTCCTAAGGAATCTACCTTTTGTCAGTTGATTTTCAGTGAACCTTCAGAGGGCAAAGGGGACATTTCCCCTAGGCCCCTGAAAGGCTGAGACCGGAATGGTGCATCTGTAAGCCAAGGAACTCCAAGGATTGCTGGTTGTTACCAGAAGCGTGGAGCAAATTCTCCCAGAGTCCTGAGAAAGACCAACCCTGCCAGCACCTTGATCTCAGACTTACAGCCTCCAGAGCTGTAAGGGAATAACTCTATGTTGTTTTAAGCAACAAAATAGTTCATGGTACTTTGTTACAGTAGCTTTAAGAAATTAGTACAATTGGGAACTAGTGACCTGGTATGCTCAAACATTGGAGAGACAAACATACAGACACCGTGCATCACAAACTGAAAGTCAGGACAACCCATTTTCTAGGCACACATTCCCATAATGGGACAGAGAACTGACAGCAAAGTCTAGGAGGTGTCGAGGCTGGTCTGCAAGCACCTGGATGCCTGGTTTCAACTGCCTGCCCTTGAATGGGCCACATGGCAACAAGCATCTTCCCGTAACAATGATGGGCTGAGGTCAAACACCCCCTTCTGTTGGCTGGGCAAACGGTAACCCTTAGCTTACAAATGGTTGGGATGAAATATTTCCCCAAATGACATTGCTCAGTGTGGGGTTGTGGCATAGGGCAGCTATCTCATTTATTAAAGCTGATGTACATGGATTGATGTTGGCCTCCAAAAAGAAATAGTGAGGTCCTAACTGTGGTACCTCCAAATGTGACCTTATTTGGAAACAGGATCATTGAAGATGTAATTAAGTTATGAAAGTTACTTTGGAAAGTAACTTCAAATGAAGAAGTAGGGCAGGAAAAACGTGTCCCCTAACCACCATCAAAAACAGGAGAATGTACCTTTATTTCATCCTTTACATTTTTTGCCACAAGTATTTTTGCTTTGAATCCTCACTTTAGAAACCGTTTCTCCTGAAAGCTAGGTGACTTTTCAGGGTCACTGTCTGCTAACAGGTGAAGACCTGTCACAATTGATTACTTGTTCAGTTAAAAGATTCACTCGAATAAATCACAGAGATACTTAAAGTTGCTACAGAATCAGGGCACTTTTTGGGTTCTAACTTGGAGGGAGGAATTCAAGACCACAGATCCCACTTTGATGTAAGCATTTACACAGAACTTGGATCTGACTCAGGAAATTTTAGGACCACCTGGGGCAGATGGAAGAAAGTATTTAATGAGCACCTACTGTGTTCCAGGACCCATGGTAGGTGCATTTCACGGAAATCACATCTGGTACCCTGTGGTCCTGTGGCAGAGACATACAGAGGGGATCTTTTCAAATGGAAAACATCTATTAGTCTGCAATGATCCAAACAAAAATTTTAAAAGAACACGATAGTTACTTCTCTTAGAAGCCCAAAATCCACTTTCTTAGAGGCTAATGAAATGAGTCCTTTTTTTTTTTTTGGAAATGCAGCGACCCCAAGGTCTCCCAGGCAGGAATAAATCCTGGCTCTGAGTAGATCTTTCATCCTCTGTAATGAATTCCTCAGGCCCTGCCGGTCCGAGAGCATCAACGGCTCCCCGAGAGGCCTGTTCTCAGGACAGAGTTTCATTGTATTCAACACTGTGATCTTCCTGCCAAAAATTAATTCCACAAGCTGCGTCTTGAACAACACCCCCACCCCCATGCAGTCTGAGCCTCCGTCAGACTTTTGAATTTGAAGAAGTTGGAAAGATTTGGAAAGCGGGGGTTACTTTCTTAAGCAGGACAGATGCTTTGAGACCCCCTTGCCAATCATAAATGGAAGACTGGCATCAGTTCCTCGGTCATAATTAAGCAAAACCACAGTCGTTTCTTAACAAGCCCCTGACGCTTGTGTTTTCTGTCCAGGTGGCCGGATCACAAGACCGCAGGTACTTTGAAGGAAGCGGACTGGTCATGTGCGTGTCCTGCATGTCATCCTTTTTGGCTCTCATTGTCATTGTGTGATTAGTTACCATATCATGACAAGACCTGGGGAGAGCCAGGTCACCTTCTGAGATAAAACACTCAGCAAGTGCCCTCCAGTGGTGGTGGCAGTGGTGGTTTTTAATTGACACATAATAGCTGTATACATTTATGGGTTGCACTGTGGCTAGAGGACATTATGCTAAGTGAAATAAGCCTCCGACAGTTGCTAGAACAGGTGAGGCTCTGCGGGTTCTCAAATAACAGTTACTATTTATACGTCCCTGAAGAGTCTTCCAGATTTGGGAGCTGCGGGTGAACGGTATGAGCAATAGTAAAAAATCTGAGCAACTGCAACTTCCACCTTGCCTGGTCCTGGCTCCGACCTGCAGTATCCCCCCTCCCTACCTCTCTCCTTTATCTGTCCCCCATCCCTCCCCATGCCATAGTTAAGGGCTTTGCAGGATACTGTTCCGCCTAGTGCTTACGTTGCTGTTGTTAAACTTCAGTCAACCTGAATCACTGAATCCCTGGAGCAACTGAGTGGTTAAAATCTCAACACAGGAATTTTAGGTCCTTGTCAGTCACATTCTAATTTTGACCTGGGCAGGTGTGATGCACGCGTCCTTCTCTCCCTCTGCCCCACCCAGATACATCATCCCAAACTAGCACCAGGCTGTCACCCACTCAAATACCTCTGAAGTGACATAATTGTCTAAATATAGAATCCAGAGTCTCTGGCCTGGCATTCAAACCTGCCTACTCCCAGCCCTTCCCCAGAAGACACCCTAATGTACCTTCTGATGGTCTTTCCCACTTATTATTATATTTATTTATTTATTTATTTATTTATTTATTTATTTATTTATTTTTGTGAGCCAGAGTCTTGCTCTGTCACCCAGGCTGGAGTACAGTGGCGTGACCTTGGCTCACTGCAACCTCCGCCTCCCAGGTTCAAGTGATTTTCCTGCCTCAGCCTCTGAGTAGCTGGGACTACAGGCGCCTGCCACCACACTCGGCTAATTTTTGTATTATTAAAGAGACGGGGTTTCACCCTGTTGGCTAGGCTGGTCTCGAACTCCTGAACTCCTGACCTCAAGTAATCCATCTGCCTCGGTCTCCCAAAGTGCTGGAATGACAGGCATGAGCCACCACGCCCAGCCCCACTTACTCTTTATTTTAAAAATCACACTGCTTTTTTCAAAAGTTACGAAAGACACGTTAGTTGCCAGACCCCAAAGCACTAAGTTCTAGCCACTGTACTGACTGGCGCCAGGCATCTGCTGACCTCTCCTGCTTTCCTAAACATCTTCCTAACTTTCCTTCTGCTCCACCATGCTCTCCTGGCTTTTTAAAAGCAGTGCCACTCCATTTGCCTTTTCTCCAGCCCCTCCTCCTTCTTTGTTCATTTAACTTGGATTTCGTAAGAATCCTAATGACCCTAGCTACCATTCCTTGGGCTTCTGCCCTGGTGCCAGGCATTGAAATCACGGCTTTACACACACAGTCTTATTTAATTCTCATTGTTACCCTGTATGGGAGTTTCTATCATTATGCCCGGATTAAGAAATTAAGGCTCAGAGAGATTAAGAAATTAAGGCTCAGAGAGATTCAGCTATCTACCCAAGGTCACACAGCTAGTTAGTGACAGAGCAGGGCTCAAACTCGGGTCTGACACCATAGCCATGGTGTTCATTACCACGCTGGAGGCTGTTTGGCCTCCTTTCCTCTCCCCACCCCTCCTCTCCAGTTTCTTCTCTTTTCCTCCCTCTACTCCCCTCTCCTCTTCTCTGCACTTGCAATCCTCTTCCCTTTGGAAATCTCATGGATCTTGGAGCTTTGCACTCCTGCCCGAATGACCCCCCCCGCTCAAAGCTCAACCTTCAGCCTCCACTTATTGCTTAAGCTCCAAACGCATCCCCATATTTACAGCTTCCTGATGGTCACCTCTTCCTCCGTGAGCCTTGTAGGTCTGAAGACAGCCCCTCACCTCCTCTCTCCTGCCTTGCACAGCCCCTCACCTCCTCTCTCCTGCCTTGCATAGCCCCTCACCTCCTCTCTCCTGCCTTGCACAGCCCCTCACCTCCTCTCTCCTCCCTTGCCCCAAGACCCTGCATTCCTAGCCAGCATCACTCTCCTTCTGTTCACCTAGACTCAAGGCCTCTCTTTCCCTTGGGCCACCTTTCCCTCCCCCCCCCCACCCAGTTCACACACCTCACTGGTCCTTCCCTTCCACCTCTCAGTGGCTCGAATGTCTTCCTTCCCCTCCATCCCACCTCCATTTGGCTATATCAGGCATGGGTACCGCTTATTTCCATCACTGCAAGGGCTTTGGTCTTAGAGACCGTTTTCCTAACTCACATAGCAATGCCAAGTAACTTTTCATGAGCTGGAGCTCAGATTGAATTCATAAAAGCTAACTCTTACCTAGCACAAAATGGCAGGCCCTACTGCCAGGGCCTTACCCACTCAGTCCTCACAACAACCCTAGGAGGTAGATACTGTTGTTATTCCCATTTTGCAGATGGGAAACTGAGGCTCGGAGAGGCATGGTCACTTGTCCTAGATTCCACAGCTAATCGGTGACAGTGCTGGTATCTGAATCCAGGCAGTCCAACACCAAAATGCCTGCTCATAACCACTACCTCCCACTGGCTCATGTCACACCCCTGCTCAAAACATTCAGTGGCTCCCCACCGCCATTCTTGAGGCCGCCAGCTCTGTGATGGATAGTATCTGTGTGCCTGGAGGGACAGAACCGACTCTTGGAGGAGTCTGCATTGTGCCAGCCCTAGACATTGAGCATCAGTGGCACAGGCAGAGGGGTTCCTGCAATTTGCCAAGCAGTCAAGTGAATCAATTGTCCCCAGTGGGGTCCTGTTCCCAGAAGGGGCAGCAAGGGAGGGAGGGAGACAGAGATAAGGTGTCCATTTCACATTTATCTCAGGGAGTGAGAGTTGAGATATGGTCTCCTCGTACCGCTGGTGTGGACAGAAAGAGCAACAGGGCAACAGTGAACACTGGTGGTGGCCTTGGGGAATTTGGCCTTGCAGGGTGAAGTAACCATAATGTATGTCACTTTTTAAAGGGGTGCCCAAGGAGCGCCCTGTCCTCAGACCTCCCTCGCTCAGGGATGTTTACCTGGAAGAACGAGAGGGCCCGATAACAAAGATATTGGGTTCACGCCTCCAAGCCTCGAGACTGACTCTGTCCTAGCTGCTGTATCTTCAGGGGCTAAAGATGTTGAGAAAGTCGGAGGGAGGTTACCCAGGATAAGATAGAAGGCTCCAGACTACACAAGCCCTATTCTTTTAGAGTGAGTGGTGCAGAGTCCATGCACGAAGGTTTAGAGGCAGATCTGTGGTCCCTGAAGGAGGGATGAGTGTCCAGCTAGGACCCTTAGTGATGGGGAGATTTCTGGGGGAAATCTCAGGGTGCATTTTGCAAAGGACCCACCTTCTCTGGCATGAATGCCTGTTGTCAGAAGAGCTTGCTGTCATTGGGTATCCATAAGCAGGGTCCATTCCCAGCCATGGCCCCTGTCCCCCAAGCCTAGTGTCAGGGTCAAAACATCCACATCCTCAGGGAGGGCCTGTGACAAATGAGAAGGACTGGCTGGAGGAGCAGTGGGTGCACAGATTCCTGAGGCATCATTGGCTGAGTGTGGCCATGGGAGGCCTCAGAAGATGTTTTACTCTTTTCTTTTCTTTTTCTTTTTCTCTTCTCTTTTCTTTCCTTCCTTCCTCTCTCTTTCTCTCTTTTCTTTCTTTCTCTTTTCTTTCCTTCTTTCTTTCTTCCTTCCTTCCTTCCTTCCTTCCTTTCTTTCTCCTTTCTTCTTTGTTTTCCTTTCCTTTCCTTTCCCTCCCCTCCCCTCCGCTCCCCTCCCCTCCCCTTCCCTTTCCTTCCCTTTCCTTCCCTTTCCTTCCCTTTCCTTTTCCCAACTCTCACTCTGTCACCCAGGCTAGAGTGCAGTGGTGTGATCTCAGCTCACTGCAACCTCCATCTCCCTGGTTCAAGCAATTCTCCTGTCTCAGTCTCCCGAGTAGCTGGGACTACAAGTACACGCCACCAGCAGTACACGCCACCATGCCTGGATAATTTTTGTATTTTTAGTAGAGACATGTCAGGCTGGTCTCAAACTCCTGACGTCGGGTGACCCACCCGCCTTGGCCTCCCAAAGTGCGGGGATTACAGGCATGAGCCACCGCACCCAGCCTAATTTCATTTTTTGATTGAGGTGAAATTCACATAACATAAAACTAACCATTTTAAAGTGTACAATCCCATGGCACTTAGTACATCCACGAGGTTGTGCAACCACTACCTCCATCTATAAAGGTTTTGAGGCTCCCTAGCAGGGCCAGGGCAGATGCAGGAGCTGCTGCTGAGGGAAGGGGGTGAGGCTGTCAGCATGGGGAGTGAGAGGCAGGCCCGGGAGGATCTGGTAGACATGGCTGGGAAGAGGAATCCAAATGTGGGGTGGGTGAGAGTCACAGCCTGGAGTGTGGAGAGGCTGCTGAGGGAGAGAGCAACCAAGGCAAGTAAGAAGACCTCCAGCAGAGGCCAAGAGCCCCTTATGTTGATGGGAGGAGGAAACGGGCCAGGGCCCGAGGCTGCCAGCCATCCACACAGGCCCAAGGAGGTCTGCTTTGGACCAGCCTTTCTTCCCTCTGTTCTGGCCTGAGAAGTGTTGGGGGAGGAGGGTGCCACGGGGTGGAGGGACTTTCTCAGCTGCTAGGAATGGCTCGGCTACTTCCTGCCAAGGTCCTTTCTTCTTCTCCATTTCCCCAGCTCTAGGGGACCCCACTGCTGACTTCATTCTTCAAACTTTCTTTGAACGGCAATGCGCTTTGGGAGCCCCGCAGAACAACAGCAGTCCGGTGGTTCCTGTAGTCAGAAGAGGAGACCTGCACCTGCCCCAGGTCTCAGACTTTGAGGTTCCTCGCTGGTGCTTCCCCCAGGGTGCGAGGGGCCCATCAGCCCAGGGCACATCTGGCCGGAGCTTGCCTTCTTCCTTCTGCGCCTGCTCTGGGTGCCTGGGATGCTAGAATTCCCAGCCCCACAGCCCCCAAATATGCTTTCCAGGACTGCCGTGGCTGCCTCCCAGGGCCTGTCCTCCCAAGGGGCCAGCGTTATCCTTGTGCACAGCCCTTGGCCTGAGGGAGCCCAAGGGTCAGTGTTTTTGTGGAGGGTGTGGATGCAGCTGGGAAGTGCAAGGTGGGGTGTCGTTTGTGCGGTGACCCTCAGAGGTTGGATGAGGGAAGGGGGCAGCTGGGGGCTTCTCCCCAGGCTGCCGTGTCCTGGTGTGGAATTCTGAGAGTCCAGCAGCCTTGCAGGGCTTCATGAGGGTGTATTTGTTAATGGGGGAGGATAGACATGTTTTATTGAACAGTCTGTTAGGTGTGTTTTTCATTGTAAATATCTAGATATGCGGTAACCGCTCACTGATCCTCTCGCCCTGTGCCCTGTCCATGTCAGGAGGAGGGGGGCCCTGCCTGCAACCTCCTCACCAGGTTAGACTGTGATGGTTCCAGGCATGATTTTGAATGTATTTCTTCACCTTAGAGCCTGCAATATGGTGATAGGGAATCCTTTCTTAGAAGCAACAAACCTGCATGATGAGCTCAGTAAGTGACAGCTTGGTCAACCTTCCTAGCTCCTCCATCACTCCCTTGTATAGCATCTTTGCTGGAGGGCCAGGAGTACAGACTTGTGTGTGTGTGTGTGTGCGCGCGTGTGTGTGCACATGCATGTGTGTCTGCATGCGTGTGTGAGTGTGAACAGCTCCCCCCACTTCCGCCTAGGAACCCATCGTTGTGCTCACATGGTGACAAGCTCTCTTGAAATCTCTAGAAATCCTCATCCAGCCTCAGGCTTAGATTCCAACTTGCTGGAGGACCCTGACCAACCACAGTACAGTAGACATCATGACAATTGCTGCCTCACCCCCATCTCCACCCCTGTCGCCAGCCTCCCCACCTCCACTGCCCCTGCCTCAGACATTGCCACCACCCTCACCACTGTCATTACAAATTCCACATCATTAACAAAGAACTATTTGGGCATCTACTTTGTGCCAGACACTGTTCTAAGCACTTGGGGTACATCACTGAACAAAACAGGTGATGCCTCTGTAGAGCTTACATTTTAGGGGCAAAGTGGGGAGACACAATAAGCCGTAATAAATAAGGAAATTCAAATGTTAGAACTTGATAAATGCTGTGGAAAGAAGTACAGAAGGGTAAGAGGGATGGGGAGGGTGAGGCCAGTGCGCAGGCTGCAGTTTCATACAGGTTGGTCAGGGACATTTGAATCAAAACGTGAAGGAGGTCAGAGTTGGCTGTGCTGCTAGCTCATACCATTTACTGAGTGCTTTTTACACACTCACAGTTTTTTTTTTTCTTCAGTCCCACCGGCTGCAACCTCCACCTCCCAGATTCAAGCGATTCTTGTGCCTCAGCCTCCCGAGTGGCTGGAATTACAAGCTCGCATCATATCCAGCTAATTTTTATATTTTTAGTATTTTAGTAGAGATGGGGTTTCTCCGTGTTGGCCAGGCGCATTAACTCCTGACCTCAAATAATCCGCCCGCCTCTGCCTTCCAAAGTGCTGGGATTACAGGAGCGAGCCACCGCGCCCGGCCACACACCCAGTTTTATGAAGAGGCCTCTGAAATAGACTGAAATGGAAAAGGCTAAACTCCTTCAACAGCGTTTTAACTCAGGCTCTAATCCGGTTAACATTTCCTGGTGCTACGGAGAAGCATCGCCAGGTTTCTTTTACAATGCTGCGCCCTAGTGTTGAGTAAAAGCAGTGCAGGGTCAACACATTCCAAAGTGATCAGGAATTCAAGATCCCATCATGGGTGAGAATGATCCACCCACTCCCAGACAGTAGCACAGTAAATGTTCCAAAATACGGGGGAAAAAAAAAAAATCATGACACAAACATGTTTTAAGTTAAAAAATCGGCCAAGGCCAAAGTAAAAGGTGCAGGACCAATCTGAGAATCTCACAATTGGCAAAAATATAAAATTGTATTTTGTTAATTATATTAATATTTTATGTGGATTAGTGATATTTATATATTTTAACCAAATAGAGTTTATAGTTTGGATGCAAGGAAAATTATCATCATGGTCACATTAAGAAAACCCAGAAAGGGCTGCTCTGCTGATGGAGTAGTCATTCTTTTATTCCTTTACTTTCCAAGAAACTTGCTTTCACTTAAAGAAGCAAAAAGAATGGAAATCAAAAAGCAATGCCCTGTAGACTGGGCGCGGGGACTCTCACCTGTAATCCCAGCACTTTGGGAGGCCGAGGTGGGTGGATCACTTGAGACCAGGAGTTTGAGACAAGTCTGGCCAACATGGTGAGACCCCATCTCTACTAAAAATACAAAAATTAGCTGGGCGTGGTGTCACGTGCCTGTAATCCCAGCTACTCGAGAGGCTGAGGTGGGAGAATCGCTTGAACCTGGGAGGTGGAGGTTGCAGTGAGCCGAGATTGTGCCATCGCACTCCAGCCTGGGAGACAAGAGCAAAACTCCATCTTAAACAAACAAACAAACAAACAAACAAAAACACCAAAAAAACCCCCCTACACTGTTAATGAGAATGGAAGGAATTATCACTTACTGCACATTTGCTGTGTGTCAAGTACTATGTTGGTGCCTTCCATTCCTTCCTTCTCAATTAAACTTGACAGTGTTTTAGCAGGGATGTATGATCACATTTTACCTGAAGCTCAAAGAGATTATGAATATCTTATGGTCAGTAGATGGGTACTGAAGCTGTAATTAACTAAATGTTATCTAGTCCCAAACCTAAAGTTCTCGTAAAACAGGTGTGATGAGCCTGCAATATAGCAAGACCCCATATTTACAAAAATTTAGAAACATTAGCTGGGTGAGGTGGCATGTTCCTGTAGTTCCAGCTATTTGGGAGACTGAAGGGGGAGGATCACATGAGGCCATGCACCACTGCACTGCAGCCTATGCAACAGAGCAAGAACCTGTCTCAAAAAACAAGAAAAACAAATAGGTGTGATGGATTCTTTCTTAACCAGATAGAAAGTATGTCTTTTAAACCAGGAATCAACCTGCTACCCAATGTTGAGCTGGACACATCCTTAGTGGTATAAAATATATCCATCTCCACCCAGACGTGAGCATTGTGTTTAATGGGAAAACACTAGAAGCATCTTCACGTAAGTTTGGGATGAGACAAGCCATCCACTACCACCGTACTATTTAATATTCTAAAGGTCAATGCAATTAACCAAAAAAGAATGATTTTGGGAGTTTAAAATTAGAAAAGAGGAGGAAAATCATCAACATTTGAGACGGTGTTACAATTGTGTACCCAGAAAATCCAAGAAAATAAAATGAAAAAATATTACACATAGCAAGGTAATCAGTAAAGTGGCAGGTACAAAATTAACATATGGAACAAAATAGCTTTCAAATAGCAACTAGTTAGAATATATAGTGGAAGAAGATGCCCCATTTACCATACCAGTAAAAAAGATGGAAGATATAGGCTTACATTTAGTGTGAAAAAGCAATTTGCCTAAGACTTCAAAATGCTTCTGAGAGGTCAGAGACTTGGACGAAGGGAAAGGAAGACCCTGTTCTTGGATGGGAAAACAATACCATCAAAATCTCCCCAAGTTAATTTAAAAACTTAGGGTGACTAACAAAAAAAACAATAGAAACTTGATTTGGAGGAGCTAGATTCACGGCTTTTAAAGTTCACGTGGAAGAAATAAACATTCAGGAATAGCTTCGTGGTGACTGCAATTAATGGCTTGTATGTTTAAAAATTGCTAAGAGACTAAGCTTCAGATGTTATCACAAAAATGAGCAATATGTGAAGTGATGGATATGTTGATTAGCTTGATTTAATCGTTTCACAGTGTATACGTATATCAAGGCATCACATTGTACCTCATGAATACATACAATTATTATTAGTCATTTAAAAAGAATAACTAGGAAACCTCTAGGGAGAATAATGAAGGAGAGAACAATGCTACCAAATATTAGAATATGTTACAAAACTATAATGATTTAAACAGATTAGACAGATCGATGGAAGGTATTTGCAAAAGAAAGTTAAGGACTCAGACCCAATGCACATGGAAATTTACTACATAATAGAGGTGGAGTTTTAAATCAACAGGGGAAAAATAAGGATCATTGAAATCAGGGGATTTGGAGAATTGAGAGGCCACTTGGAAAAATGTGGAATTAGAGCTATACCTTTTATATTACACTAAAATTAATCCTGGATAGATTAGACTTAATCTAAAGAGGAGTCTAAAAAGGGAACTCAGAAAAGTGATAGAAGAGAGAATTCTTTTATAACCTCAGAGGGACAAAGGCCTTTCAAAGTATGATACAAAGCCCAGAAGCCATAAAAAATGATGGACTGGTTCCAAGCACCAGAGATAAGTGAGAAGCAAAAAAGATAAATAAAGATGTGTGCAAAATAAGAAGAGGATGGCCCCGTTAACATGATTTTCAGTAACAAAGTCAATTTCATATCATGCCCGGCTGGGAGCACGTGAGGACCCCTGAAATGTGGGTAGAAATTGGTAGAAGGAAACTGACATAGGGTTTGTTTATCTAATATTTTTGGTTTTCCAGGATCAGTGGCTTGTGTCTGTAATCTCAGCTACTTAGAAGGCTGAGGCCTTCCTCAAGTAAGGAGAATCACTTGAGGCCAGGTGTTTGAGACCAACCTGGGCAACATCGTGAGATCCCATCTCTAAAAAAACCCCAAAAACCAGAAAATTAACTGGGCATGGGGGCATGTGCCTACAATTCCAGCTACTCAAGGGGCTAAGGAAGGAGGGTTGCTTAAGCCTAGTAGTTTGAGGCTCCTGTGAGCTATAATCGTGCAACTGCACTCCAGCCTGGGTGACAGAGAGGGATCCCTTCTCTAAAAATAAATAAGTATTTTTGGTTTGGGGAGATACGCTTGGTACCAACAAGAGCCTCCTTCTAATTGGCAAATGTCAGTAGGTATTCAGTAAGCAATGTCTTGCGTTCCCTCTCTTACAATAAAGGAAAACAGCCAACAGAGAGAAATGAACTAAACTGTTACGGAAAACTCGACATGATGAAGATCCATTGTCCAGAGCACATGATGAGTATGAAGGGCAGAGCGTTTATACAGAACGGGAGATTACAAAGAACAGAAAGATCTGGCAGAGTGCTTACATCAACACACTTGCATTAAGAATGGCAATAAAAGAGATTAGAGTACTGAGAACTCTCTGAGTTATTAGTAACATGAACTGTAAACGTAAACAGCCAGGAGAATGTCAGAAACCAGAAGCGAACCCCAGAGCTGGGCTTTAATCACACTCCTTCTCTGGGTCTTTCTAAACTGGAGGGAGACAACAAAGCCTTGATTGCTGGGGCTGATCTGCAGAGATGGGATCTGGGCCATGGTTATGAGTCCCTTACTTTAAGAAAAACAGCGTGAGAAATGATGAGGATGATGACACGGATAGTCGTGGGGTTGGAGAGAGCAAAGGTGATGGTGTTTGGACTCCTGCGCTTCTTGAAATTTGTTACACCAGCAAACAATTCTCCTTTCTCTACCTAAGCATCTTCTAATTGGGCATCTGTCCCTTGAGGCTGAAAAATCCTGACTAGTAACTTGTCCACGATGTGGTACCATGTTTGATGTAGGCTTGAAGCTTGAGGTCACCCAGGAAGACACGACTCCTGCCTCAGTTCAGCTCCTTTTCACCATGGCACAGCACAGGTGGTTGCTTCTAAGGAAGGAGACATATGTGTTGCTGAGATGACTCCTGAGACACCTGCAAGGAATCCCAGAATCCGGCAGAGTCCACCTTTAGAAAACGCATGCACCAGAAGGAGGAGGATCTGGAGATTTCCCTTTGTGGAGTGGAAATAGTTGCTGAAATGAAAACATGTTGGCACCATCCTCATCCTCTCCAGACATCATCAAAACCACACACATTTTGGCCATCATCAAGAATCCTTTGAGTAATGGGCTGGATGCTCGTGGCTGTGCCAGAGAATCAGCTGGAAGTACACTCTGAGTCACCTACCTTACGAATGAGTCAATGTTTCAGCTACATTTCTTTTTCCCTTAGAGATAGGGTCTGGCTCTGTCACCCAGGCTGGAGTGCAGTGGAGAAATCATAGCTCACTGCAGCCTTGAACTGAGCCCAGCAATCCTCTAGCCCCAGCCTCCCGAGTAAGCTGGGATAACAGGCACACACCAACACAACTGGCTAATTAAAAACAATTTTGCTGTGTTGTTGTTGTGGAGATGGGGTCTTGCTATATTGCCCAAGTTGTTCTTGAGCTCCTGGTCTCGTGCCTGTAATCCCAGCACTTTGGGAGGCCGAAGTGGGAGCATGATCCGCTGCATCCAGCCAGACCTAAGTCTTCAGGCAGCCCCAGGTGAGCTGGGGGAATTCCTGGACACTGGTCCCTGAGGCGCTGCTGCTGTGGCCCTGAGAGGGGTCCACTCTCTTTGAAATGTGTGTAAATAGAGGCCTGGGCCTCACTGGATCCTGCAGTGCTACAACCCAGAACCTTCTCTAGGCGGGCAGCCAGGTGGCTTTGGGTACATGAATCAGTGTTCCAGATGGGTTTGGAAGTAATTTTCCTCTTGGGCTGAGCTCCCAACTGCTTCGTCTTGGGGATGAAGTGAGGGAGGTGACCCCATTATGTGGGATGAGATGGGCATTACAGGGCACCTAGCACACCTACACCTGATACAGTTCTGAGAGTGTCAGACAGGGCACCAGCAGACCTAGTTTCCAGCCTGGCTCTGGAACTAACAACCTTATCTCCATTTGGAAATGAGACACTTGGGCTAGAGTATGGGTTCCAAATATTTGGTTTATTAGTAATAGAGATTTTGTATAAACTTGTATACAAACCCCTGCAAGTAGAGCTCCCTGGTAGTAGCTGGAGGTGTGTCCAGAGCACCCCACTGTCCCCACCATCGTATCACATGTCACTGTCCCCACCATCAGCTGGCGGTGCCTCTGCGGATCTCAGGATGCCTTAGAACACTGAACTTCAACCACGGTGCCAGGTCCACAGGTGAGACTGACGGCTCCAAACACATAGGCTACTAGGTAGTTAGATAAAAGTGAGAACTATAATGTCACTGTGATTAACAACAAGAAACCCATGCCTCTGGATAAGAAATGGGAGAAGGTCACAGCTGAAAGCAGGAGCTCACACTTGTGGGGAGCTAAGAAGCCAAGTGGGCTTGAGAGGGGCTGGGAGAGCAAAGCTGCCCGGCAGGGGCTGAGCTGGCCACCCTGCACTGGCACGGGGCCAGGACCAGCTGCCCGAGCATGGAAGGGGCTGAGAGAACGCTGCCCACGCCAGATTCCAGGCTGCTTGCCAGGAGCCTGGCAGAGGCCGTGGATGAGACAAGTGCTCGGGCCTGTGCCAGGTCCTAAAACCGCTCCACCTATTGGAATGTGGAGCCTAAGCTAAGCCACCACCATAAGAGCTGCTTGGGAGCTAGGCACCCTGTAGACCCTTTTAAAAAAATAAGCCTTAAAACTGCCCTGATGAAAGAGGTACCTGTGGGAAAGCCCTCCAGTGGAAAAGGGGCTGTCAAACGTGAATTTCTAAACACATGATTCTAAAGACATGAGAAAATCTAGCACCAAGAATGACACATCCACAAAAATAGAGGAACTTATGCCTGAGGAAATAGACATAATAAAGCCATCTGAAAAAGACATTAAGACTTTCAGGTTTAGATAAATACATGAAGAAAGAATAAAAAATTAAAATAGATAAAAATAAAAATGCAATTAAGTGAAATAATTTTTAAAGTTCAAAACTTTCACATAAATAAAGGACAGCATAGTATGCATGAAATAATATGAAGTTATGGGATCTTTTGAAACAGAAGAGGCAGATATGGGAGAAAAAAACTCTTGGTTAGAAATCTGGGGTATAGGCCAGGCACGGTGACTCATGCCTGTAAACCCAGAACTTTGGGAGGCCGAGGCAAGTGGATCACCTGAGGTCAGGAGTTCGAGACCAGCCTGGCCAATATGGCAAAATCCTGTCTCTACTAAAAACACAAAAATTAGCCAGGTGTGATGGCACGCACCTATAATCCCAGCTACTCGGGAGGCTGAGGTAGGAGAATTGCTTGATCCTAGGAGGCAGAGGCTGCAGTGAACTGAGATTGCACCACTGCACTCCAGCCTGAGAGGCAGAGAGACTCTGTCTAAAAAAAAAAAAAAAAAAATCTGGGATATGAAAATGCGGTCATAAAAAACCCTCAGTAGAGTATAGATTGCTTTCGGTTGAAAGCATGGCTGGGAAATTAAAATACAGGAAAGGGGGAAAATCCCCAGATTTTGTAATGATATGGAGAAGCATCGTATGAAGGAAGAGAATCAAGAGTTCAGTGGAGAGTTAATGTCCAAAGAGAGTTTTCCAGAAATCAAGACATGGCTCACTGAATTCCAAGCCGGGAACCTTGACAATTGCACACCTAGATGTGTAGTGCAGCTGCAAAGAGAAACATTACTAGGACAGAGAGGAAAGACAGATAATGGACAAATAAATCACAGACAGGTGACAGCAGGCTTCTAATCAGCAGCCGCAGATGTCAGAGGAAATGAAGAACTATCTGTAAAGTGGTACGGGAAAAATTGTGATCACCGAATTCTATTCCCAGCCAAAGCATCATTCCATCCATGAGTGTAAAATAAAGACATTCTCAGACATTCAGGGAGTCAGAAAATAAGGAACTCATGGATCCTCACTGTGAGAATTAGAGAATATATTTCAACAAGAAGGAAAATGAACTCTGGAAGGAGTGGGATGCAAGAAGCAATAGTGAGCAAAGAAATTGATGAGAAAAATACATTGGTGATGCCAAAAACTTTATTTCATCCCATCTAAGATGTTACCGATTATAGGATACACTGTTACGTAAGATACACTGCTACTTTATGAACTTCCAAGAAAGAAAAATCAATTATAATGAAAGACAGAATTTAACCTCACAATCATAGGGAAGTGAAATAGTGAAACAATGCCTGTCTCACATATAATTAATAAATATGGTAAGCATTCACTCGAAATAATCATATAAATTATTACCATTATGGTTATGCCTTTTATCATGATATAATATAGCAATTATGGTATAATAAAATACTTAGCCATAATGATAATAATTTATATGAACAAAAGAACAATTTATGTTTTAAAAGAAGTCAGAACTAAAACCGTAGACAAGAATGACATAGTTACTGGTCGGAGCTAAGTTATGAGAAAACTGAAAGAACTGAAAATCGAAATCTTGTTTAAAAAGAGGATACACTGTCTTGATTTGTGAGAAATACGTGAAATTAAGATGCCTATGACAAATATAAAAGTAACTACTAAATGAATAAAACAAAAATATTTAAATTCCAAGCAGGCAGGGAGAACAAAAGGGAATAAAGAACGAACGTGCAACGCCAGTTAGAATGGTGATCATTCAAAAGTCAGGAAACAACAGATGCTGGTGAGGCTGTGCAGACATAGAAACGCTTTTACACTGTTGGTGGGAGTATAAATTAGTTCAACCATTGTGGAAGACAGTGTGGCAATTCCTCAAGGATCTAGAACCAGAAATTCGACCCAGTAGTCCCATCACTAAGTATATACCCAAGGGATTATAAATCATTCTACTGTAAAGACACATGCACACGTATGTTTATTGCAGCACTGTTCACAATAGCAAAGACTTGGAGCCAACCCAAATGCCCATCAATGATAGACTGGATAAAGAAAATATGGCACATATACACCATGGAATACTATGCTGCCATTAAAAAGAATGAGTTCATGTCCTCTGCAGGGACATGGATGAAGCTGGAAGCCATCATTTTCAGCAAACTAACACAGGAACAGAAAACCAAACACCACATGTTCTCACTCATAAGTGGGAGCTGAGCAGTGAGAACACATGGACACAGGGAGGGGAACATCACACACTGGAGCCTGTGAAGGGCAAGGGGAGAGAGAGCATTACAACAAATACCTAATGCATGTGGGGCTTAAAACCTAGATGACGGGTTTATGGGTACAGCAAACCACCATGGCACATGTATACCTATGTAACAGACCTGCAGCACGTTCTGTGCACGTATCCCAGAACTTAAAGGAAAATAAAACATAAAAATAAGATAAAAAAAGAAAAGCGTGTGCAATCTACCAGAAGTCAGAGAAGGAAAAAAAGTCAGCAAACGGGAAGCAGGTTAAGTAGTAAACACAGCACTAAGTGGCAGAAATAAGTCCAATGTAATGGTAATCACAATAAAAAATAAATAGGTGATAGTCACTTCATAGTCACCTAATTTTAAGATATCCAGATATTTTCAGATTAGAGCAAAAGCCACAACTACATGAAGTGTAGTTTTATGCTATTTATGAGAAGTGTAAATCAAAAGACACTACAAAGTTAAAATGAAAGGGTCAACCACCCGGCAAATGTTAACAATAATAAAAAAGATAATGCAGTAATGCTAATATCAGACAAGACAAAATTTTAGGAAATAAAGCAGTAAAAAAGACAAAGAGGGATGTCTCATACTGGAACAGTCCATCAAGAAGATACAACACAGGAACTTGTATGCTCCTAGAAAGATAGTCTCAGAACAATGAATAAATTACACAGTCACAAAAGAAATAGACACAGAATCAGAATTAGAGGTTTGGGGCCACATCTCTCAGAATAGATTAAAACACCGAAAAAAAAAATATGGCCAGGTGTGGTGGCTCACGCCTGTAATCCCAGCACTTTGGGAGGCTGGGGCTGGTGGATCACCTGAGGTCACAAGTTAAGAGACCAGCCTGGCCAACATGGTGAGACCCCGTCTCTACTAAAAATATAAAAATTAGCCGGTGTGGTGGCGCATGCCTGTAATCCCAGCTACTCGGGAAGTTAAGACAGAGAATTGCTTGAACCCAGGAGGCGGAGGTTGTGAACTGAGATTGTGCCACTGCACTCTAGCCTGGGCAACAGAGCAAGACTCTGTCTCAAAATAAATAAATAAATAAATAAATAAATAAATAAATAAAAGGAAAGAAAAAGAAAAAAGAAAGAAAGAAAGAAAAAAAGTAGATCGAAAGGAAAAGAAACAGAATGGATGACCAATGAATGAATGAATAAGAAAATCAGGATTTATAAACCTGAGCATAAAGGAAGGGGGTGAAAGGGGGAAGAGAGAAGAGAGAGGGAGGGAGGGAGGAAGAGAAGAGAAATGGAGAGAGAGAACAGAAATCTTTTACTCCATAGAAAGCATACATGTTTTTTAAACTTTTAGATTCAGGGGTACATGTGCAGGTTTGTTGTACAGATTATTTCATCACTCAGGTACTAAACCTAGTACCCAATGACTATTTTTTCTGCTCCTCTTCCTCCTCCCATCTTCCCCACTCAAGTAGGCCCCAGTGTGTTTTGTTCTCCTGTTTGTGTCCTTGAGTTCTCATCATTTAGCTTCCACTTACAAGTGAGAACATGTGGTATTTGTTTTACTGTTCCTGCGTTAGTTTGCTAAGGATAATTGCCTCCAGCTCCATCCATGTTCCCACAAAAGACGTGATCTCATTCTTTTTTATGTCTGTATAGTATTCCATGGTGTATGTGTACCACATTTTCGTTATCCAGTCTGTTATTATTGGATATTTAGGCTGATTCCATGTCTTTGCTATTGTGAATAGTGCTTCAGTGAACATTTGCATGCATGTGTCTTTATGACAGAATGATTTATGTTTTGGAGGGTATATACCCAGTAATGAGATTGCTGGGTTGAATGGGAGTTCTGTTTTTAGCTCTTTGAGGAATCACCACACTGCTTTCCACAATGGTTGAACTAATTTACACTCCCACCAACACAAACTCCCAGTGTATAAACATTCTCTTCTCTCTGCAACCTCACCAGCATCTGTTATTTTTTGACTTTTAATATTAGCCATTCTGACTAGTGTGAGATGGTATCTCATTGTGGTTTCAATTTGGATTTCTCTAATGATCAGTGATATTAAGCTTTTTTCATGTGCTTGTTGGCTGTGTGTATGTCTTCTTTTGAAAAGTGTCTGTTCATGTCCTTTGCCCAATTTTTAATGGGGGTTGTTTTTCTCTTGTAAATTTGTTTAAGTTCCTTATAGATGCTGGATATTAGACCTTTGTCAGATGCACAGTTTGCAAATATTTTCTCCCATTCTGTAGGTTGTCTGTTTGCTCTGTTGATAGTTTCTTTTGCTGTGCAGAAGCTCTTAAGTTTAATTAGATTCCATTTGTTAATTATTGAAAGCATATAGTTTTTTTTTCACAAGACCCATAAAACCTTTCCCAAAATTGACCATATATTGAGCTACAGAAGAAATTTCTACAGATTCTAAAGAATTCTTTTACAGACCACATTTTTCTGATCTCAATGAAATAAAATTGAAATAATTCAGGGATTAATAAGGAAAACATAATAGAAAATCTGAAATATTTATCTTAGGCAATAATACCAACTTTACTTCGCCAAATTTGTGAGATGAAACTAAAGTGGTCCTTAGAGGTAAATTTTTTATTCTAAGATAAACTTGTTAGAAAAGAAAGAATAAACTAAACTATTTGTTATGAGCTTTAATAACATCCAAAATATTCATGGGTGAGAAAGAAAAGCACTCTGAACATGTTAAATGGCTTTAAAAATAATATTTTAAAAATGAAAACTTGTTGAATGAAGGGAAAATGAGCATTAGAGGTAAATTTATAGCCCAAATGTACATTCAAAAAGTATAATCTAAATCTAACAATGAGGAAATAATTATAGGAAATTCTGCAACTTATTTTCAAATGGTTCATATACATAAGTAAAGATTTTCATAGTCTCACTGTTGACAAGGGCAAAAAATTAGAAAATAAATATCCACCCACAGGAGAATATGATGAGTAAATGAATTGTGATTACTTACACAATATAAAATAACAGCTATAAACATGAGTGAGTTACAGCTATACAGATCCCCATAGAAGAATCTCACAAACAGGCCAGGCATGGTGGCTCATGCCTATAGTCCCAGCACTTTGTAAGGCCGAGTTGGGTGGATCATCTGAGGTCAGGAGTTTGAGACCAGCTTGGCCAACATGGTGAAACTCCGTCTCCACTAAAAATACAAAAATTAGCCGGGCATGGTGGCGTGCACCTATAATCCCAGCTGCTCAGGAGGCTGAGGCAGGAGAATAGCTTGAACCTGGGAGGCGGAGGTTACAGTGTAGTTAGCAGAGATGGCACCACTGCACTCCAGCCTGGGTGACAGAGTGAGACTCCTCAAAAACAAAAACAAAACCAGAAGAATCTCACAAGCATAACATAAGCAAAAAGGCAACTTGCAGAGGATTTCATGTGTTATGATGCATTCATTTATTAAAGTTTAAACATACTAGACAGTGTTTGAGGATGCATACCTTTGTGGTGAATGTTTAAATGAATGCATGGGAATGGTGAATAGCAGATTCAAGATAATGTTCAGCTCTAGGGAACATGGACAGGCAGACATGGTCCTGGAGGCATTCACAGAGTTTTCAACTGCATTGGTTTCAGGTGTTACATTTTTAAGCTTGATGGTGGATGCATGAGAGTACATAAAATTATTGTTTATGCTATTCTATAATTTTAACAATTATACTGCTACATTCGATGTATGTCTTTATGGTGTAAAATACACAGACATTACATATATATGTGTGCCATAACAAATCTGCCTTCTTAAAAAAAAGTCTGTGTTTTAAATTTATCCTTTTATGCTCAGGAGTCTTGTTCTTGGCTGATTCCTGGACTGGAAGCCTATTTAATGCAACTGATAGCTGTCCGTGGCATAAATTAATAAGTAAACATTGGGTGTTTCATGTTTGTGTATTGCTTACCAGGGCAGGGCTGGGCAAATGTGGAAGATCAGTTGGATATCTGAAAACCTGATATGAAATGACATTCCACCTGGCACACTTTCATCTAAAGAGTGTCTGGTTAGTTGAAGCAGAGTAACAGCATTTCATGTTCATTTCAGATTTTCTTCTGGGAAATTCAACCCATTGAATTTAAGTAACTGGCTGGTGTATTCAACCACATCTACATCACATTGAATTTACTAAAATACGTGTTTATAATGGACCTCATTTTGTGCCAATGTACACAAAATAGACTTCAACTTGTACCTCAGCTGGGTTTAGGAAAAGCTGCATAAAAACTGAACTTTTATAAATTTAATGCCTTCTCCCCATTGATTTACATTATAATTTCAGATGCTTTGATTTCCTTTTTGAAGGCTTTTAGTAAAAGGTGGAAAGAGCGACACGTTTGCAACAAAAATCTCTTTAAATGGCTAATGATCCATCAGAAGCTTTTCAATTGCTTTAGGTTCACTTTTAATGGAATCCTTTTCTAATATGTGTATTTATAGCTCCTATTCTCCAAGACCCAGTCATCAAACCCTTCCACGTGTGAATAATTATCCATCTAATTACAACCATGTAATCCTGTTATCAGCCAGACTTGTTCTCATGTTATCCACAATAAAGTGCCCGTGAAGGTGATGTGAGGAGCCAAGCTCTTTGTGTCCTTCTGTGTGCCCGGCAGATGGGCAGAAAAATATGCAATTTCTCAAGTTTTCAGTTTATGTTTTACCATGAGTTTGAAGGAATCTTCCCTGTGAAGCCTCCGTCTTTGCAATGATGGTTTATATTCTGAGCATCCTGTGGAAGGAACAGACTGTTCCAGCACCAGGAGGGGATCCATCCAGCCCAGGCAGAAGGGCGGTGAATTAGGAATGTCATGGAGCAGACTCCTACCCTCGAAGGAAGATTCACTTGAAAGTAATTTACTAAGAGGCAGGCCTCAGAAAAACCCAGGGTGTGAGGAATTGGGACTGGAAAGCGAAGGAGGCCAGGCAAGAGTGCAGAGTGGAGCTGCAGCGTGGCTCCTGCTCCCCCAACCGCCTGTCACGGTGAAGATCTGCCCTCGGGGGCTGTGATGGTTACTTTTATGTGCCAGCTTGGCTAGGCCACAGGATATCTGGATGTTTAGTCAAACATTATTCTGAGTGTTTCTGTGATAGGGTGTTTTTAGATGAGATTAACGTTTAAATCAGGCCGACTGACCTCTGCAATGTGGGTGGGCCTTGTCCAATCAGCTGAAGGCCTGAACAGAACAATAACGTGGAACCTTCTCCAATTAAGAGGGAATTTCTCCTTCCCCACTACCTTCAAGTTGGGACATCAACTTTCTTCTTGCCTTTGGACTTGGACTGAAACATTGGCTCTTGAGCCTGCCAGCTTTAGGACCGGAACCAACCATGGGCTCTCCTGGGTCACTGACTTGCCAGTGCAGATCTTGGTACCTGCCAGCCTTCATGATCATGAGGCAATTCCTTGTAATAAATCGATTTCTCTCTCTCATATATATATATGTACACACATATATATGTCTGCACACATACATACATATGCCTATACACACACACATATGCACACCTACATATATATGTAATCCCATAAATTCTGTTTCTCTGGGGAACTCTAATATAGGTAAATACGTCCCCTGATCCCTGGCACTTCCAGGCTGCTGCATGTCGTCCAGGGAGGTTCCAGCAGCCTGGGACAGCCCCGCAACAGAGAAGCAGATGCTGGCTGTGTCCCCACAGAGAAGGCACACAGAGAACAGGGGCACAGGAAGAAGGAGGGGCACTGAGGGAATGTGTGGAGGCACGGGTCTGCTAACCACGTAGTAACTCACTAACCTTACACCAAATCAGGACACAGATACTACAGTTATCGCCATTTCACAGATGAGGAACGTGAGGCATGAAGAGAGTCAGCAAGCCGTGGAGCTAACTCAGATCTTGACCGCTGCTTTGGAGGAAAGTTGTGAAATATCCTGCTGGGCTAGAGGTAAAGGGAGGAATAAGCAGTCATCAACACCCCTACGAGGCTGAGTTAATTCAAGGAGTCCAGCGAAAGAGGCAGGGGGAGGGGTAGCTGAGAGCAGGGGGCAGAGGAGAAATGCTTGGACAAGGGATGCCGGAGAGTGCGGAGGACTCTGTCGCGCTGACCAGGGCATTCCCCAGCGTGGACTGCAGAAGGATTGCAGTAGAGACGATCTCTGCGGATAGGTCGTCTTCCTCACTGTCCTCAAGCACCTAGCGTGGGCTGCTGCCCGCCGGGTCTAGGCTGGAACGAACCACAGGCCCCCAAGGATGCGAGGGTCTCAGCCGGCGGCGTGCCGGCGTGGCCGCGAGAGGGCGCGCCAGCCTCGGGCACCGCCGGGGTCGCGTTCTCCCCGGGAAGCCGGGCAGCCGCGCGCGGGCGTCCACTTCAGGCTGCCTCGAGGAGGGGGCGTCCCGGGGCATTTCTTCAGAGCCCTCCAGCTCCGCCTTACTTTAGAGCACCCCCACCCCTTTCTGCCCCCTTTCCCAGATTTAAATGGTATGGGACGTTGCCCTCCCCGCCACCCTCATAGCCCAGTGCAAAGTCTGAAAAAGAAACTGGCCTTGGTGGGTCCTGAAAGGATGCAAATGTGGGCAAGTAAACAGAATCTGAAGGCAGCCTCTGAAGTTTAAACCTGGACCTTGCTTCTGTTTGCTTTGGCTTGAGAACGTTTGGGGTGGGGCTAGGCGTCAAGATGGAGTGATTGCACAGACATACCACATGAAAGGGACTGTGTGGTTCACCCACACAACGGGAGGGTCCCTCCACACGGAATACAACACCACCCCCACTATCTAAAGCAAGCCCCTCTTGAGGGCCACCTCCTCCAGGAAGTCCCCGCCGGCAGGAGGACCCTCTGAATGTTGGCTTTACTGGCCTGTCCATTGGTCCCTCTGTCCATCCCAGGAGCAATGCCCTGGGAATGCCCCTGGCAGGGGCCAGTTCCTGTCTGTACCTGAGACCCTGAGCCCTTGCAGATTAGAGACGGTTATTCTTTCCCTACTAGGAAGTGTAGGCTGGAGTCTACATAGAGTAAGAGAAGAAGGCCAATCACTGACCTGGAATTCCTAGCACCCCTTTGACCCGGCCTTCAGGACAGAGTTGGCTGTGGGAAGATGGGCCATGGGGGAGGTGGGCTTGAAACAATAATGCATAGGCCATGGAGAAAAGGGAGAGACAAATTAATGTCCTTTCCAGGAACTCTCCTGGGCTGTAGAATGAATGTCTACAGAAGCGTATAAAGTCATATGGGGAAACTGAAATTCAGAAAGGAGAATATTCCCAGCCAGGATCACACAAGCAATCAAATACCATTCAGATACAGTCAAATCGACTGGACCAATAATCCAAAGGTTTCAGTCCTGGAAGCTGTGTCACTTCTTGCAACTTGTTTACACCACGGAGGCCTTCATTTCTGGATGTGTGAAATGGTGAAGTTATGTGGTGCACAGTGTAAAATGGAGCGGGTATATGTGTGTGCAAAAAGCAACAACCCAGGTGTGCAGACCTGCCTCTGCCAGAGTGACCCAGCAAGTCACTCTAAGGAAGAGGCCCAAACCAATCCCTTCCCCAAACAGCATTTCTCCCAAGAATGGGAGAATTGCTTGCTATGGAGAAATCTAAACATCACACATCAAGCCCATAGGAAACATTAGAAAATATATAGCCATCTACCTTGAAGTGCAGATACATGAACTTTTTAATCCAGAGCAGTTGCTACCATGCTAGCTTTGAAATTTACTGCTTTTCATCAAAATATGCTCTTCAACTAGTGCTTTATTCTAGCTGGTTGTCTTCCTGCCTGCCCTGTGTCATAAAAATGGGGGGCCCTTACTGCATTATCAAAGGGAAGGTAAGACTGGGACGTCTAGTCCACAGGAAGAGAGGCACTGCTGTTGCCTTCACACAGGTTAACTTGGAAGACAAAGGAGCTTTGACTGAGCTGGTGGAAACTATCAGGACCAATTACAACGACAGATACAATGAGATCCGCTGTCACTGGGGAGGCAATGTCCTGCGTCCCAAGTCTGTGGCTCGCATTGCCAAGTTCAAAAAGGCAAAGGCTAAAGAACTTGCAACTAAACTGGGTTAAATGTACACTGTTGAGTTTTCTGTACATAAAAATAATTGAAATAATAGAAATTTTCCTTAAAGAAAGAAAGTATGTGGTCATTTCAATAAATTCTGAGCATAATCAATTACAACTCAGTCATCATTACTGCGAGGAAACTCATGGTAAACCAGGAGCAGAGTACTACTGTCTAGGACCATCAATATACTTATACTGAGTATTATAACAGCATTCTACTGTAATCACAGTGAATGCCATTCTTGACATTTAAACAATAAAAGCATTGCTTAGTCCCTTTGGGCTGTGATAATGAAATACCATCAACTGGGTAGCTTGTAAGCAACTGAAACTTATTTCTTTCAGTTCTGCAGGCTGCAAAATCCAAGATCAAGGCACTGGTAGATTCGGTGTCTGGCAAGGAAGAACCCTTCTCCTTCCCCATGGACGGCACGTTCTTGCTGTGTTCTCACATGTGACAGGAGATAGCCGGCTCTCTGGGGTCTCTTTTATAAGGGCACTTATCTCAATCATGAGGGCTCCTCATGATCGAAGTATCTCCCAAAGGCCCCATCTCCTAAAACTATCACCTGGGGGGTTAGGATTTCGACGTTTAGATCACAGCAGGCATTCTCACTAAAACAAAAACCAGAATGCAGAGTACTTTTTTAATTTGAAAATTTGGGAGTTCTGGTCATTTTAATAAGAAATAAATTAGGAATAAGATTTTTTAACACTTGGAAAGGAAGAAGGATTCTTTTAAAAACATGGTCATTATTTGAAGCTGTTATAATTTAATACAAGAAACTAAAAAAATCAATTGCAAATGCTGTATTAAAAATGAGATTGTAAATTAGGTGGTTGGAAACAAAAGTAATATCCTAGAAAAATGTTTTTCTATGTGCCAACAATTACAAGCTGGAAAGTAGAAAGGAAAATCTTCATTTGTAACAATAACAAAGTATGAAAAGCCTAAGCAAAACTGTAACCAAAAATGAGTAGGTACTCCAATTCTTTTTTAATGAAAAGTTTCACTGAGGAACTAGATTGAAAAAAAAACTTTAATAAGTAAAACATCAAATTATGGTCCTGGTTAGGAAACCTCAAAAAATAACAATATAAATTCTTTTATATATTATTTGTAATTTTAAAATAGTTTTAATGAAAAGTCTTAATGGGACTTTCATGGGAAATTAATGAAATAATTCTAAATTTCTCTTGTGTTACCCTGGAAGAAAAAAATAAGTAAGAACATTTTATTTAAAATGAGGGCAAACTTATACCAGATTAAAACATATTACAAAGCTATACTAAATAGAACAATATGAATCTGAACTAGGGGCTGATGGAAAAGTGGTAGAGAAAACATAATCCAGGAATAATGTTAATATTAATTAATTGACTCATATGAAATTGATAATATAGTTTTGACCTATAAAGACATCAATTTTATAGAGTTCAACCTAATATATAATGCAAGGATTATTTCATGTAGTTCAAAACAGGCACTTTTTTTTTTTTTTTTGAGATGGAGTCTCACTCTGTTGCCCAGGCTCGAGTGCAATGGTGTGATCTCGGACCACTGCAACCTCTGCCTCCCGGGTTCAAGTGATTCTCTTGCCTCAGCTTCCTGAATAGCTGGGATTACAGACATGCACCACCATGCCTGGTTAATTTTTGTATTTTTAGTAGAGATGAGGTTTCACCATGTTGGCCAGGCTGGTCTCAAACTCCTGACCTCAAGTGATCTGCCCACCTCAGCCTCCCAAAGTGCTGGGATTACAGGCATGAACCACTGCGCCTGTCCCATCATAGCATTTTTAAGAAAAAATTGGAAAATGTTAATGTCTAATGGGGAGATGATTAAATATGTTTGGTTGCCTTTTTATGTGACATATATGCAGTCATTAGAAACAGTTTTTAAATAGAATTCAATACTATAGAAAAAATACAATATGACATTAATGAGAAGAAAACAGCATTTTGAATGGCATATGTCTTGTGATACCAGTTTTCAGCAATATATTAATATAAAACTATTGAGTGTATATTATCTGAGAAAATCCATCTCTTCTCCATTTATTTATGATGCTTCTTTTATGCATGGGAAAAGGCTGGAAAATCCCTATGTATATGTATATATGTCAATACATAAGTATATGCATATATGCAAATTAATGTTTGAATATTAAAATAAGAGCACGGATCCAAATGTGGATGATTACATATTAGGTAGTCTCAGCATGGGTCACTTTGGAGTGACTGTGATATGAAGGGAGTGGGGGCAGGAAAGGAGAAGGAGAAAACAAGAAAAAAAGAGAAAAAAAGACTGAATTAACAAATTCCACAAAACTACGTATTCTATAGTTCCATCACTCCTCCTGGAGGTGCGGAGGGGTGGGGGGAGGTGTTCTGGTGCCCTCTGGCTCTACTCCCTTCTTTAAGGGGCTTGAGGGGCAGTGGGGAGAGGGCAAGGCATCTAATCATCAGGGGTCTCAGTCTCCTTTGAACCACAGACCCCTTTGACAATCTGGTGAAGCTTATGGAACCTTTTCAGAATTTTACCTTTAAAAAATAAAACATTTAGAAATGTAAAGGAAATCAATTACACTGAAAAACAGTTATCAAAATACTTTTACAAAAACCAAATTGATGGACTGGTGTGCTTATCAATTTGGTGAGCTCATCAATCGTGGTGGCTCATGCCTGTAATGCTAGCACTTTGGGAGGCCAAGGTGGGCAGATCACTTGAGGCTAGGAGTTCAAGACCAACCTGGCCAACATAATGAAACCCTGCCTCTACTAAAAATACAAAAATGAGCTGGGAGTGGTGGCTCATACCACTACTCGGGAGGCTGAGGTGAGTGGGAGAATCGTTTGAACCTGGGAGGTGGAGGTTGCAGCGAGCCAAGCTTGCTCCATTGCACTCCAGCCTGGGCAACAGAGCAAGACCGTGTTTCAAAAAAAATTGATGACATAATAATAAATGTTCATCTTTATTAAAGTACTAAATAACCATATCTGTGACTGGTTATTTAGTATATCAGGTGACTGTGATTTTAAGTCCCATCTGAATGGAGGTGGCATTCTGAGGTATCTGCATCAGCCATCATGTGACTTGAAACTCTGGGACTTCTTTTAGTTATAGCCATGAAATCTGCTCTCATTCCTGTGGCTTGTTGCTTCTATCATTAAATGAAGGAAATGCCCAATTTCAGTTAGAGAAAAGTGAAAACAAAAGGGTAGAGTTTTTCCATCCAAGTTTACCCAAATTCTACACCTGTGTCCCAGATGAAGCATCTCTAACTGTTGTGACCCCAGAATCCCAATGTCTTATTCTGGCTCCTCCCGGGCACTAGGAGACTGAGTCTTTTTCTGCTTTTGTTTTCCAGCCTTCAGGAAGCCATGCAGCAAGTTCTATCACTGACTCCTGGAGAAAGAAAGAGCCACATAATACAAACTTGCTGTGCTGTGGTCCATGCCTTCCTTGGCCTTCCCTGGCCTGACAAGAATGGGAGAAGCCTCAGGATGCTGTAGAATGCTGGAAGGTTTCAGACACTGACTTGGATGGACACATTTGTCCAAAACCTGAATTCCTTATTACCACTCCAGGTACACAGTCAGATACTCCCTCAGGGCAGTTGTAGGTGCAGCCAACTCCAGGCCTGTCCGGATGGTGCTTCTGGTTCCTTCCATTCCCAGGCCATCATGACATGGGAGTGGGAGGTGCCCTTTGCAGACAGCCAACTGCCGATTCCATGTTTTTTCTTCCCTGTCCTGTTTTGTCCCCACTTTTCAGAAGCCGGTTTTTCTTATGTACCTTTTTAACTCAAGTCTGTATTTTACTAAAAGACTGTGAAACCTACTTATAATTTTATTTTACCCCATCACCTTTTATGATTCAATAGGAATAATCCTATTTTGTTCCCTCTTTTCAGAGGCCTGTATTTCTTACATACCTTTTTAACTCAAGTCTGAATTTTACTAAGAGACTATGAAGTACACTTATAATTTTATTTTATCCCATCACTTTTTATAACTCAATAGGAATTATCCTTTTAAAGGAGCCCCAGGGATTCTCTGACACCTCTTACTAGAGTAGAGATAAAACATGTTTAATGGCTATGGGGCCACCTGCTATATCTCTTCTATCTTCACTGAGGACTCTACTTTTCTTCAATATAAAATGAATCTCTCTGTTCCATTTTAATGCCTTGAATTCTAGGTAGTCTGAAACTAATTTTGTTATTCTTGCCCTTTTGCATTTGCCTGATAAATCTTGACTTTTTTTTTTTTTACATTTATTTTTAACTTTTCATAGTTAAAAATGGGTTTTGTTTTAGGTTTGTCTCTTGAAAGCACCATATAATTCGAGTTTCTATTTTAACCTAATAATTTAAAGTCCTTCTTTAAAAAACCTTTTTATTGTTTTTTCTTGTAACAGGAATATAAGTTCACTATTGAGAAAACAGATAAGCAGAGAGAAGAAGAAAAAGAATCGTTCTCTTTGATTTTGTTAACATCCCTGCAACTTTCCAATACACTCATTTTCTTTCTGAATTATGAAGATTCCATTCTTGCTGCTTGCCATGGAGGGCCTCACAAACATGATCTCTTGGGCTCTAAGGTGTGGTAAGAAGTGCTTTAGAAAGCCAGGGAGGGGCAGTTTGGACCAGGTCCGTTCTTGGCTCAAAGAGGAACTTCTGTCTTCACTTTAACACTCATTTCCTTGTGTTCATCTTTTCCAGTCAGCTTCCTTCTCTTCTTTTCTTTTTTTTTTCTTTCTCTCTCTCTCCTTCCTTTCCTCCCTCCCTTCCACCTCCCCCCTTCCCTCCCTCCGTCCCTCCCTCCCTCCTTCCCTTCCTTCCTCCTTCCTTCTCCTTTTCTTCTTTTAACATGGGATATTGCTCTGTCACCCAGGCTGGAGTGCAGTCATGCCATCATAGTTTACTGCAGCCTCGATCTCCTGGGCTCAAACAATCCCCCTGCCTCAGCTTCCAGCTTCTTTCTTGTCATAGGATTGGAAAGATCATCAGGGTCAAGATTAGGGTGAGAATGTAGGGAAATGGATCAATTAGGCAACTGTGGTGATCTTAAAGTATGCCCCCAAATTCTCTGACAATCTTCCCTTCAAAAGATGGAAACTAATTATCTTTCCCTTGAAAGTGAGCTGGTTTTTGTGACTTGCCTCTGACTATGGAATGTGATGCAAATGCTGCTACATGACTCCTGCGGCTAGGTCATCAAAAGGATAGTTTCAACCTGGCTCCCTCTCATCACTCATTCGGAAGTAAACCAGCTGCCATGTTGTAAGGGCACTCAATTATCCCCTGGAGGAGTCCACACAGAGAGGGGCTGAGGCTCTCCACCAAGAGTCAGCACCAACTTGCCATCCAGTGAGTGAGCCACTTTGGAAATGGACCCTCCAGTCGAGCCTTCAGATGAGTGCAGCCCCTGCTGAAATCTGATGTAACCTCACAAAATACCCTGAGCCAGAACCACCCATCTAAGTTACTTCAGAATTCTGAGTCACAGAAACTGTGAAAATAATAAAGCTTACTGTTGTTTTAAGCCACTAAGTTTGCAGTAATTTGTTACTCAGAACTAAATAACTAATACAGCAACCATTATGCCTTTAGTGTGTGTGTCTGAGTAAAGAAACAAGAGGAATTCCTGTGGCTTCTGTGATCTAGCCTAATTTACAAGGGCAGGGGACTCCACAGTGGAGTTTGGGGCTAGAGTGTCTTGGTAACAAACCAGGCTCATTTTCCTTGAGTGTCCATCAACTTAGCTCTCTCGTGGATCTTAGGTGGCCCCTTTGCTGGTTGAAAGTATAAGAAGCCATAGTTCCAGCTGTCTCATGGCTTCCCATAAGAAACATCACGAGTCTGGCCAACATGGTGAAACCTCGTCTCTACTAAAAATACAAAAAATCAGCTGGTCATGGCAGTGGGCACCTGTAATCCCAGCTACTCGGGAGGCTGAGGTAGGAGAATCTCTTGAACCCAGTAGGCGGAGGTTACAGTGAGCTGAGATCACGCCACTGCACTCCAGCCTGGGCAACACAGCCAGACTCTGTCTCAAAAAAAAAAAAAATTAACTTTTATTTTAAGGTAAGGAGTACAAATGTAGCTTTGTTACATAGGTAAACTTGTGTCATGGGGTTGTTTTGTACAGATTATTTCATCCCCCAGGTATTAAGCCTAGTACTCATTACTTATTTTTCTTGATCCTCTTCCTCCTTCCACCCTCCACCCTCTGATAGGCCCCAGTGTGTGTTGTTCCCCTCTATGTCTCCATGTGTTCCCATCATTTAGCTCCCAAACTTAGAAGGGAGAACATGCAATATTTGATTTTCTGTTCCTGTATCAGTTTGCTAAGGATGATGGCCATATTTCTTAACACATGACAAATTTCCCTGTTTCCCTAAGGATGAAGTCCACATTCTTTAGCACCACACTTGTCATATCAAAACCATTTGGTGAACATTAACTTTTGTATCATTATTGTCATTGTTATTGTCATCATCATCACCACCATCATCATCACAGAGCATTAGCTGGAATACTCATATCTCTGACTTGGAGGATCTCCTATTTCATGTTCTATCCACCCAGAACAATCTTTCAAGAAGCCAGCAGCAGGTTTTCAGATATTTCATGCATCCTACCTTTACAACTGAATCATTACCTCTCTGATTGCTGAGACTGTGTCCTTTACTTCTTGTTTTTCCACCCTGCCTAGCCCAAGAATGGGAGCTTTAAGGGAAGTTCATCATTTTTGGCTGAGATATTCAATTAATTACCATCCCTTCCCATCTGATTCATACTTAAGTCATCAATAAGTTCCATCAACCTCTTATATCTCTTAAATCTGTCCACTTTTCCCCATCTCTAAGCAACCAACCAGCTCAGCTCCTTCATCTCTTGCCTGGATCACTGTGCTAGCTCCATAATCATCATCCCTACGTCCAGCATTACTTCTTCCCAATAGGTTCTCCACAAAGCAGCAGAAGTGACCTTTGAAAACCAACCCTAATCACGTCAATTCACTTATCTAAATGCCTCAGAGATTTCTCATTACTCTTAAAACAAAGCCTTAGTCATGTTCCTGCGCCAATGCCTACATGGATTGGACTTTCTCCACCTCCCCTCCCACCCACCTTCCCTTTTATGTTTGGATGCACGTGATACTGACTTTCTTACAGTCTCTCAAATGTTCCAGCATCCTTTCTAACACAAAGGTTTTGAAAATACTGATTTCCCTGTCTGGAATGCCCTCCTCATCCCTCTACCCCCAGTGCGTCTCATCTTATTATCCAAATCTCTGTTTCAATGTTCTTTCCTTTCTTTTCTTTTCTTTTCTTTTTGTTTGGAGACAGAGTCTTGCTCTATCCCCCACGCTGGAGTGCAGTGGCACGATCTCGGCTCACTGCAACCTCCGCCTCCTGAGTTCAAGCGATTCTCATGCCTCAGCCTCCCGAGTAGCTGGGATTACAGGTGCCCACTACCACACCCGGCTAATTTTCATATTTTTAGTAGAGATGGCATTTCACCATGTTGGCCAGGCGCATCTTGAACTCCTGACTTCAGGTGATCTGCCCGCCTCAGCCTCCCAAAGTGCTGGAATTACAGGTGTGAGCCACTGCACCCAGCCTGAATGTTATTTTCTTGGAGAATCCTTCACTGATACCCCAGACAAGATCAAATCTATTGCAGAAGCTATCTTAACACCTCATATTTTTCCTTAAAAGCACTTGTTATTTGTAACTAAATTTTAGACCGTGGTCCCCCAGAAGCAGAGCTTAATTTGGGGGAGTGATCCCAGGGAACAGGAGGTGGAGACTGGGAAGACTGAGACCTGACAGGAGGGAAAGTCAATCCAAAGTGTGTTAATGAGCTTGTCACTGCAGTAGGCTTGTCCTGCTAAGGACTCTCCAAAGAGCCATGTAGAATGAACCTCAAAAATGTCCACCTGCAGGACAAAAGAAAGAAGCATTCACATTGACTCCTGTACCCTATCAGTGAAGATTTGTCCTATAGGGTACTAACTTCCACACTCTTCAGGTTGGCATATGCATCAGAATGGGTGAATGGATTCCTGTTCTTTCACTGTACTGTCAGAGAAACCCTGGAGCAGAAGACAAGTGATGCTTGATATATTAATAGCTGAGGCAGGGTGCTGTCATTCCACCTGTGTGCAGTTGGTTGCTGCAGCAATAGCTGATGAAATGAATTGGCAGAGAGGATGTGAGAGAGTAGGTCTTAGGAGGTGTATTTATTTTTGTGAGTATTGAATAATGAATAAAGATGAAAGCTTCTTGAGGGAGAGACCAGACTTTTTTTTGCTCACTCTCTTCAGTACCAAGCACATAGCAGGTGTTCAATAAACATTTGTTAATGAATGATCTATTGATTAGGTCTTGGTACATTCAAAGTAAACTATGAAATAAGTAGTGCTAAAGACTTCCAAGTTCCATTTAACTCAGGCTTCTGTTTTCAGGTAGAGTCTGTGTCTAGGGTGTCAGGAATTGTTACAGCAGCTGGTGGCTTTGCTGAGCAGTTAGTACAAATGTCTTACAGTTCCATGGAGGAGTAAAGACTGTGGACTTTTCCAGGAAAAGTGCCTGGTTCTATGCAATGAGAGCTACATCGAAGAAATAGACTTTGATTAAAACATAAAAAGATAAAGTTTGAAGTGAGATAAGGAAGAATTACTGGGAAACTAAAAACACAACTGCAGATTTAAACCCCATTTTAGAGGCAGCATGACACCTAAGTAATACAGCTTAAAGTCAAATTAGTGATATGGACCATGAGCTTGAAAATGTGGAAGAAAATGACAAGCAAAGGGAGCAGCTGTGAAAGAGTAAGATACATACAGAAATGGAGACACGACAGTGGGGAGAGCATTCCTATGCACTAATATTTCTGTTATATTAAGGAGATAATGGATTCACTTTTCCTGATTTGAAGAAAGACATATTTCATGCAGATTGGAATCGTTCAATCAGGGACCTGTAACCAAATGTAGACTGTAAACAATTTTTATTTTTTATTTATTTATTTTTTTGAGATGGAATCTCACTGTCACCCAGGCTGGAGTGCAGTGAGAGGCACGATCTTGGCTCATTGCAAGCTCCGCCTCCCAGGTTCACGCCATTCTCCTGCCTCAGTCTCCCGAGTAGCTGGCACTACAGGTGCCCACCACCACGCCCGGCTAATTTTTTGTAGTTTTAGTAGAGGCGGGGTTTCACCGTGTTAGCCAGGATGGTCTCGATCTCCTGACCTCATGATCCGCCGCCTTGGCCTCCCAAAGTGCTGGGATTACAGGCATGAGCCACCGTGCCTGACCAACAGTTTTGAATTTTTAGGATAAAGGAAAAATAAATACCCCACTAGGCCACTCACTCCAAAATTAAAAAGTTGTCTTTAAAGGAAGAAAAACATCAAGCTGATCTAAATTTCAACTCTAAATGTCAGAAATAAATGATGCAATTTTGGCCTGGAGTGGTGGCTCATGCCTGCAATCCCAGCACTTTGGGAGGCCAAGGAGGGCAGATCTCTTCAGGCCAGGAGTTCGAGACCTGACTGCCCAACATGGCGAAACCTTGTCTCTACTAAAAATACAAAAATTAGCCGGGTGTGGTGGTGTGCACCTGAAATGCCAGCTACTACTCAGGAGGCTGAGGCACAAGAATCACTTGAACCCAGGAGGTAGAGGTAGCAGTGAGCTGAGATTGCGCCACTGCACTCCAGCCCGGGCAACAGAGCCAGACTCTGTCTCAAAAAAGAAAGAAAAGAGGAAAGATGGAAGAAAGGAAGGAAGGAAGGAAGGAAGGAAGGAAGGAAGGAAGGAAGGAAGGAAGGAAGGAAGGAAGTCAGTAGTGTATATTTTATGCATTACAATAACACAAAATACTTCCTAAATTTCAGGGATTCAAAGACACACAATCAATGTGTCTACCTAAAGATGTGTTCCTGTTGGCAGAAAAGCACAAAATAAAGAGCTAACAATTGGGGTAATCATAGCAAATAAAAAGACTGAAAGTTAAAATAGAGCTGTCAAGCAATTATGGTATATTTGATTATAAAGCTAAATGCAAATATAAAAAAAATTCTCTAAAAGTAAGGCATATAACATAAAAATAACCATGTCATAACAGTTATTGCTTTTAAAACCCAGATTATGTTAACAAAGATGGGAGGAAGGTAAGTAAAAGTGTGGCTAAATTGATGGTTTCAAAAAGCAACACTCAAATAATAAAATTTCCTTTGTGACTTTGGCAATTAGAGGCATAGAAGTTAAAGAGTGCCTTTGAAAAACTTTAGATGACTAATAGAGGAATAAAAATATTGAGAGACAAAAATCATGAATGGTAAAATTGATCATAGATATTTGTACAAAAAAAGAGACTATGCTTGCACCGTAAAACAGAATTCAAAGTACAAGTAAACATTGGCAAATTTAAGAGATTAAAGGAGAGTAAACATTTGGCATTTTGCATGATTTGGGTCACAGAAGCATTTTTAAATGGTTAACCTAAACCATACACTAATTTGCACACATTTGGGATAATCTGTTAGTAGATTAACTGCTTTACCATCTTTATTTCTTTGTTCATCAGTGTCACCTCAGGTTGGATCTTAGATTGGGACTTGGGTAGTTCAATCTATTGCAGATTAAGTTAAGATTGTGGCAATTGTGTCAGACCACTGAAGGTATCAAATTTCATGGTTCACAGAGATGAGGAGACTGCCTAGTGTGTGGTTTTAATGAGAAAGTATAGAAAAAAATGAAAGAAGATAAATCATAAATATCAGTGATTGCATTAGAAATCCAATAATATTGCTTATCAGAAAAAGCCACAAAAACCCCAAAAATTTAAACATAAGAGAATGAGATAAATATGCCAAACAAATTAAAACAAAAGAAGGTAGAGTTAACAACATTAATATGAAAAAATAAGAGCTAGTAATAAAGGCATTAAGTGAAAATAAGAACTAGTAATAAAGGTATTAAGTGAAGAGAGGAGTTTAAAATTAATTTTGCCCCATTCGTTACTTCCTGACTTTTAATCTGGGATCATTTCCTTCTATTTTAGGATATAGTAATTTGTAGCATTTTCTTTCATCATTTCAGTTGATGACAAATTCCATCAATTTTTTTTGTGTCTGTAAATATCTTCACTTCACCTTCATCCTTGAATATTTTCACTAGATATAGTATTCTATATTGGAAATTATTTTCTTTTAGTACTTAAAGATGCCACTTTGTTTTGCTTTCCATTGTTTCTGTTCAACAGTGAGATATCAATCTAATTGTTGCATCTTTCAAGGTAATCTGTTATTTTCTCTTTGGTTTGTATCAATTTTGCTACAATGCGCTTTAATATGTGTGGGCTCATTTTTGTTTATTCTGCTTGTAGATACTCTTGAATCTGAGACTTAATGTCTTTCATCGGTTTTGAAAATTGTCAGCTATCATCTCTTCAGCTACGTCTGTGTCCTCTCTCTTCTCTTCCAATACACGTATGTTAAACCTTCTCATTGTATATCTTACATTTTTTACACCTGCTCCTCTATTTCATCCCTTTGTCTCTCTATGATTTATTCTGAATTTTTTTATTTATGACTTCTATGCAGTTCCCTAATTTTTTATTTGTTTGAGTCTAATCTGCAATTAAATCTGTGGGCATTGAGTTCTGAATACCGGTTACTTTGCTTCTCATTTCTAAAATTTCCATTTCTTTGTAGTTTTTAACTCTCTGCCAAAAATTATGACGTTTTCTCTCCTTGCATATCCCAAGTGTAGTTATTTAAAAATGTGTATCTGAAATCTTTGTTATCTAGAACTTCTTTGGGTATGTTTCTACTGTCTGTGGTTTTTCATTCACGTTGTTATGTTCCCTCATTTAGATGGTTATTTTTTGATTGACAGCCTGTCCTTGTTCATGAAAAATTACAGAAATAATTTGAGGACTAGGATAATGTTACCTTCATTCTGAGGGATTTATATTGTTTTCTGGCAAAGGAATGAAGACCCCAGCAATCTGAGATCATGTTAGCTTAATTTTAGGGGTTGAGATGATTTACAGCTAAGCTTAGTCTGTAGGAGGGAGGGTGGGTTTACTTCTAGTTAGACTTTTCTCTTAAGGTATAGCCTTTTAAGGTTCTAACCAAACGTTAGGGTTTCACCACTTATTGGGCTTTGAACTTCAATTGTTGTCTCTTCAATTCCTTGGAGCTGAAAACACTGTTTAAATGTCTCTCAGTCACCTTTTCCAGAATTGGCACTCCTCTCCAGAGAAAAAACTCAGAGTTTTTTCTTGTCTGTATTTTGACTGCACAATTCTTTGCTAGTTTGCTAGCTTGCCAATGCCTTTCATCAGTTAATTCTTCTCCAGATTTTCTAGCAACTTTCAGTGTGATGGTTTGTCCAATTTACCTAGCATACAGGTGAGGTAACCACTTTCAACTTTTTAACTGTTGCTTCTGGCAAGAACTTCTATGTTTCTAAATAATATGTGTATATCACTTTTAACATTTTACAAAATTATATCCCGTCTTTCTTGCACAACTTTCCCCTCCAAATTTTCTTATTCAATCTTCTTAATATAGTTATGCAAAAAATTGATTAAACTATTTGAAGAGTATTCTGCCTGTTCAGACATTATTCATTGTTTGACCAAATCATAAACTTTAATAATGTTTTCTCTCTTTTGCAAATTTTAATTTTTTTTTCTGAAATTGATCATTGGTGAGCTCATTTTAAGGTTTGTTTAGTTTTTGCTGTGACTGCTAAGTATTTCCCCCTCCAGGCCTTAACGTACCTGTAAAATGCCTGGTAAGCAGCCGGTGAGGCAGGAGTAAAACCAGAAGAATGTCATATGTTGGAGGTCTAATGCAGGAGGTATTTCAAGGAAAAGGGAGGGATCAGTTCTGTTACATGCTATTAATGGGTCAAATGAAATGAGGGCTGAGAACTGACCAATGGATTTGGCCATGTGGAAGTCCTGAGTGACCTTGGCAAGAGTAGAACGTGAGAGACAAATGTCTGAATGGAAGGGATTCAAGTGACAATGGAGGAAGGAAAATTATAGACAGTGACATAGACAACGTTTTAAGGAGTTTTGCTCTAAAGGGAGCAGAGAAATGTGGAGAAGAATGTAGGTGCAAGGAAAGGATTTGTGGCAATCAGCCTCCAAGACAGCTCCCAGTGATCCCCACTTCCTTGTTTTCACACCTGTATTATCACACCGCTTTCATGCTGCTGATAAAGACATACACAAGACTGGGCAATTTACCAAAGAAAGAGGTTTAATGACTTACAGTCCCACATGGCTGGGGAGGCCTCACAATCATGGCGGAAGGCAAGGAGGAGCAAGTCATGTCTTACGTGGATGGTGGCAGGCAAAGAGAGAGATTGGTCAGGGAAACCCCCTCTTATAATGCCATCAGGTCTCATGAGAATTATTTACTATCATGAGAACAGCATGGGAAAGACCTGCCCCCATGATTCAATTACCTCCCACCAGGTCCCTCCCACAACACATGGGAATTCAAGAAGGGATCTGAGTGGGGACACAGCCAAACCATATCAACACCCTTGTATAGTCCCCTCTCATGTTGTACCTGGGTTGGTGCATGTGGCCAATAGCATATGGCAGAAGTCATGGTATATCACTTTGAAGGTTAGGTTATAAAAGATGGTAGCTTTCATTTTAGACGCTCTTTTGATTTTCAGTTTCCATGTAGTTGAGCGGTTTTGATTGAGTTTCTTAGTCCTGAGTTCTAGTTTGATTGCACTGTGGTCTGAGAGACAGTTTGTTATAATTTCTGTTCTTGTACATTTGCTGAGGAGTGCTTTACTTCCAATTATGTGGTCAATTTTGGAGTAAGTACGATGTGGTGCTGAGAAGAATGTATATTCTGTTGATTTGGGGTGGAGAGTTCTATAGATGTCTATTAGGTCTGCTTGCTGCAGAGATGAGTTCAATTCCTGGATATCCTTGTTAACTTTCTGTCTCGTTGATCTGTCTAATGTTGACAATGGAGTGTTGAAGTCTCCCATTATTATTGTATGGGAGTCTAAGTCTCTTTGTAAGTCTCTAAGGACTTGCTTTATGAATCTGGGTGCTCCTGTATTGGGTGCATATATATTTAGGATAGTTAGCTCTTCCTGTTGAATTGATCCCTTTACCATTATGTAATGGCCTTCTTTGTCTCTTTTGATCTTTGATGGTTTAAAGTCTGTTTTATCAGAGACTAGTATTGCAACCCCCGCTTTTTTTTGTTCTCCATTTGCTTGGTAAATCTTCCTCCATCCCTTTATTTTGAGCCTATGTATGTCTCTGCGTGTGAGATGGGTCTCCTGAATACAGCAGACTGATGGGTCTTGACTCTTTATCCAGTTTGCCAGTCTGTGTCTTTTAATTGGAGCATTTAGTCCATTTACATTTAAGGTTAAGATTGTTATGTGTGAACTTGATCCTGCCATTATGATATTAACTGGTTATTTTGCTCGTTAGTTGATGCAGTTTCTTCCTAGCCTCGATGGTCTTTACATGTTGGCATGTTTTTGCAATGGCTGGTACCGGTTGTTCCTTTCCATGTTTAGTGCTTCCTTCAGGGTCTCTTGTAAGGCAGACCTAGTGGTGACAAAATCTCTAAGCATTTGCTTATCTGTAAAGGATTTTATTTCTCCTTCACTTATGAAACTTAGTTTGGCTGGATATGAAATTCTGGGTTTAAAATTCTTTTCTTTAAGAATGTTGAATATTGGCCCCCACTCTCTTCTGGCTTGTAGAGTTTCTGCGGAGAGATCTGCTGTTAGTCTGATGGGCTTCCATTTGTGGGTAACCCGACCTTTCTCTCTGGCTGCCCTTAAGATTTTTTCCTTCATTTCAACTTTGGTGAATCTGGCAATTATGTGTCTTGGAGTTGCTCTTCTCGAGGAGTATCTTTGTGGCGTTCTCTGTATTTCCTGGATTTGAATGTTGGCCTGCCCTACTAGGTTGGGGAAGTTCTCCTGCATGATATCCTGAAGAGTGTTTTCCAACTTGGTTCCATTTTCCCCCTCACTTTCAGGCACCCCAATCAGACGTAGATTTGGTCTTTTTACATAATCCCATACTTCTTGCAGGCTTTGTTCATTTCTTTTTCTTCTTTTTTCTTTTGGTTTCTCTTCTTGCTTCATTTCATTCATTTGATCCTCAATCGCTGATACTCTTTCTTCCAGTTGATCGAGTCGGTTACTGAAGCTTGTGCATTTGTCACGTATTTCTCGTGTCATGGTTTTCATCTCTTTCATTTCGTTTATGACCTTCTCTGCATTAATTACTCTAGCCATCAATTCTTCCACTTTTTTTTCAAGATTTTTAGTTTCTTTGCGCTGGGTACGTAATTCCTCCTTTAGCTCTGAGAAATTTGATGGACTGAAGCCTTCTTCTCTCATCTCGTCAAAGTCATTCTCTGTCCAGCTTTGATCCGTTGCTGGCGATGAGCTGCGCTCCTTTGATCCGTTGCCGGGGGAGATGCACTCTTATTTTTTGAATTTCCAGCTTTTCTGCCCTGCTTTTTCCCCATCTTTGTGGTTTTATCTGCCTCTGGTCTTTGATGATGGTGATGTACTGATGGGGTTTTGGTGTAGGTGTCCTTCCTGTTTGATAGTTTTCCTTCTAACAGTCAGGACCCTCAGCTGTAGGTCTGTTGGAGATTGCTTGAGGTCCACTCCAGACCCTGTTTGCCTGGGTATCAGCAGCAGAGGCTCAGTTGAAAATGCAGAAATCACCGGTCTTCTGTGTCGCTCGCGCTGGGAGTTGGAGACTGGAGCTGTTCCTATTCGGCCATCTTGCTCCGCACCCCCGCTCTTTTGATTTTCTATTTTCTTGAATCTTTCGTTCTGTGAGAAAATATGTCATATTTTGAGTAGCACTATGGATAGGTCCACATGATGAGAAAATGAAGCCTCTAGCCAACAATCCATGAGGAGCTGAGGCCTGCCAGTAACCAGGTGAATGAGCCTAGCAGCAGATGCTCCAGCCCCAGCTGAGTCTTGAGATGACTACATGGAGGGGCCTGCATCAGAACCACCAGCATAAGCCACTACCAGCTTTCTGAGCTTTATAAATTCTGTGAGATAATAAACACTTGCTGTTTTAAGCTGCTACATTGGGGGATAATTTGTTATACAGCAATATAACTAATACTGATTTTTTTTGAGATGGGACAAACAATAGTATATTTGTGGGTTGATGGGTAGAATTTAGTAGTGAGGAAAAAGTTGATGTAGGAGAGAGAGAGGAAAATTTCCAGAGGGATGTTCTTCTGTAGGTAAGAGAAGATGCAACTTGACATACCAGTGAAGAAGTTGACCTGAATTTAGGCAATTTTTCTATAGTAGCAGGTGGAAAGATGCAGGTAGATGGTTAGACGTGGTGGTGGGAGAAAAAAGTGGTTGAGAGGACTTACCTCTTAGTGTAGCCTGAAACTAAGTGCCCACGCTCTGTGGGGGAGACCTGAGTTCCAGTGCTGTCTCTGCTCTGAACTACCTGTAAGATGCTGGGCAAATTATTAACCTCTTCAGGGCCTGATATGTAGGACATCTGCAAACATTTGTAGTATCAATCAATTCACAGGATTTAAGGGATGTTAGAGGACATCTAGTCCAAGATTTCTTTTTGTTTGTTTGTTTTGTTTTGAGACAGAGTCTCGCTCTGTTACCCAGGCTGGAGTACAGTGGTGCAATCTTGGCTCACTGCAACCTCTGCCTCCCGGGTTCAAGCGATTCTCTTGCCCCAGCCTGCTGAGTAGCTGGGATTATAGGCATCCACCACTATTCCCGGCTCATTTTTGTATTTTTAGTAGAGACAGGGTTTCACCATGTTGGTCAGGCTGGTCTTGAACTCCTGACCTCAAGTGATCCGTCTGCCTCGGCCCCCTAAAGTGCTGGGATTATAGGCGTGAGCCACCGCACCCGGCCTAGTCCAAGATTTCTTTTGTTAACTCTGTGTGTGTATGTTTGTGCCAGAAAATTATCACTAAATAAACAGAATAAAATACATTGAATTACAAAGAAAACTGACTAAACTCTATTTATTAAAATGTTAAGAGAAAATAAATTTGTAATATAGTCATATATGTGTTTCATTAATGCACATTAAAATAAGATCTAGATACAGGTTTAAAACTTCAGTTTTTAAAATTTTTGTATTTTTAAAAAATTTTTATAGAGACAGGGTCTCCCTATGTTGCCTAGGCTGATCTCGAACTCCTGGACTCAACCAATCCTCCTGCCTTCCAAAGTGCTGGGATTACAGGCAGGAGCCACTGTACCCAGCCAATCTTCAGTTTTTAAGTAGTAATGAGAATAAAAGATATTATAACATGTTTGTAGAATCCTTAATGTGACATAAAAACATCTGTGATTTCTATTGGCGACAGTCATGGATGGTATTAATACTAATTGCCTACATTCATCATTAAAGGACATGTTGAATTTCAGTTGGATGCCAAAAAAATAAAAATTTTTTCTATGCAAATTTTACCAATTCCCTCAATTCTGGGGCTGTAGATCACAAGTTGGGGACCCTGACCTGGGCCACCCCTCTATCATATAAAGATGAGGAGACTGAGCCCTGGGATGCAAAATGACCTGTCAAGACTGCACAAATACTCTAGGGCTGACCTGGAGCAGGAACCCAGTTCTTGTACTTCCCAGTGCAGTGGCTTTTGATTACTTTCCTTGGAATGTTTCAAGTGGGATGACTAAGTATTCCATGAACCACAGCAGTTTTTACCTTCCTTTAAAATGATTCTCGACATTTAAAGGGGTTTTATCAGAACCCATGACTGAGCAGATGAGGGGTTACTTATTTCTGTTTCCTGTGTTGAGGTTTTCCCTTCCCCTCCCCACCTCCCAAGGTCTCAGTGTCTCCCTATCATTTTCCTTTGCTCCCTCTCTCCGTGGGTGTATTTCTGACTCTGCATCCTTTGCTTTGTGCTATCCTGGAGTTTCTCTCCATCTGCTACTTGGTTCTCCCCTCCTTCCCAGCAGATTTAGACATCTAGGTGAAGGAGACTTGGAGAATTCTTGGCCAAAGTCCCTTGAGGACATGCAAAGTAAGCTCACAGTGTGTGTGTCATATGTTTGGAGCACTTGGAAACCCTGCATTAGCTCATTCACCACAAAGCAAATATATGCCAACATCCCAGAAACTGGTCTAGAATCTTTTTCATCCTCTGTTATACATCCCCGTAGGTGGCATTGGTAGAGTTCAGGGGTTCCCACTGAGCCTTTTTCATTAAGATGTTGTATTTTCCCCTTGGTCTCTGCCAAAATGTTTTGTAAGTAGTTACAGGGGACAGCAAATAAAATGTTCATGTTTTTGTGCTCCTCCTTGGTGTAGTATCTTCTACCACAGATGCCTTTTGGGCTATTGCTGGTACAGTTATCCAGGTGAAGGACAGAACCATGTCACGTGTTAGACAGCAGGATTTATCTTTGTGTTAGGAATAGACCACTTAGATAAAACTCTCTCTGTTAAAAGATATTAAAGCTCTCCTGTACACCACATTCATTTTTTTCCATGTTGTTATTGAGTGCTTAGTTGGAGAGCACAGGAACATTTACATCCAGTCTCTCTACTCACAGTGCTCTCAAAAGACTCGGAGAGACACCCTCAAAGCTGAATAATAATTTAATAGTAGCTTGATAAATTTGAGGTAAGTACAATAATGGCCCCCAAAGATGTGCACATCCTAATCTGTGAAACCTGTGAAATGCTGGGTTACAAAACAAAAGGAATTAAGGCAAGAGACTCTGAAACAGGCAGATTATTTTCAATTACCTAGGTGGGCCTGATGTCATCATATGGGTTCTTAAAAGTGGAAGAAGGGCCAGGCGTGGTAGCTGTAATCCCAGCACTTTGGGAGGTTGAGGTGGGCAGATCACCTGAGGTCAGGAGTTCAAGACCAGCCTGGCCAACATGGCAAAACCCCGTCTCTACCAAAAAAAAAAAAAAAAAAAAAAAAAAGCTGGCTGTGGTGGCACATGCCTGTAATCCCAGCTACTTGGGAGGCTGAGGCAGGGAGAATTGCTTGAACCCAAGAGGTGGAGGTTGCAGTGAGCCGAAATTGCACCACTGCACTCCAGCCTGGGCTACAGAGAGAGACTCAGTCTCAAAAAAAAAAAAAAAAAAAAAAAAAAAAAAAAAGGAAGAGGAAGGCACACAAGATTGGAGAGATGTGAAAACCAGAGAAAAGGAAGGAAAGATACAAAATGTGAGAGGAGCTCTCGACCTGGCTTCGAACAATCAGAATAAGCAAGGAAATGGATTTTGCTCTAGAGGCTCCAAAAAGGAACACAGTCCTGCTGGCGCATTGATTTTAGCTTAGTGAGACCCATGTCAGACTTCTGACCTGCAGAACTGTTGGATAATAAATATATGTTATTTGTTTATTTATTTATTTATTTATTTATTTATTTATTATTATTATACTTTAAGTTCTAGGGTACATGTGCATAACGTGCAGGTTTGTTACATATGTATACTTGTGCCATGTTGCTGTGCTGCACCCATCAACTCATCAGCACCCATCAACTTGTCATTTACATCAGGTATAACTCCCAATGCAATCCTTCCCCCCTCCCCCCTCCCCATGATAGGCCCCGGTGTGTGATGTTCCCCTTCCCGAGTCCAAGTGATCTCATTGTTCAGTTCCCACCTACGAGTGAGAACATGCGGTGTTTGGTTTTCTGTTCTTGTGATAGTTTGCTAAGAATGATGGTTTCCAGCTGCATCCATGTCCCTACAAAGGACACAAACTCTTCCTTTTTTATGGCTGCATAGTATTCCATGGTGTATATGTGCCACATTTTCTTAATCCAGTCTGTCACTGATGGACATTTGGGTTGATTCCTTGGTTTGTGATCATTTCTTACGGTAGCAATAGAAAACTAATGCAATAATAAAGACAAGGTGGTATGCAATCATGTTTCAAGTGAGAAACATACACAATTTGCTATGTGTTCAATGCCACGGAATGGGATAATTTTGCCGTGTGTGTGTGTGTGTCCAGTCGTTAGAAGTATGGTGGCATATTGAATTAATGGTTCCAAATGTTTACCCCTCCCTGTTAACATAACACTCTTTGCTATGTAGCTCTACATTCCCTCTCACTGAAGGTGGGGTGTGTTTTTCTACCCTTAATTCTGGACTTAGCCATGTGCCTTGCTTAACCTCTAGCATTCATTTCCCTCCTTCTTAGTGGACATCACAGTTTTGCTGAGAGAAGCTGTTCCTCCTCATGGTTTTGTCTCTGTTACATAACGACTCTAGCTGATAGGTCTTGATTGGTCCAAGTTGATCATGGCACGCTCATTCTTCTCGCCTGGGATTGGTTCAAGGGTGGGCTTGTAACCTAGTTTTGACCAATGAAACGTCACTTCCCCTGGGGGTTTCTGGGAAAGTTTTCTGTTAATTCTAAAAAGGAGGGAGACAAGAGGGTCATTTCTTCCCCCGAACACTGTCATTTCTGCATATGACGTCTGGAACCTCTGTATCCATCTTGGGACTCAAAAGAATCAAGGAGAGGACAGAGTTGATCTATTGTAGATGGTGACCTGCAACTGGGAAATGCTTTGTCCTCTGCGTTGTTTCAGAGTTACTGAATTGCTGACTTGGAGGGGCTCCACTTTCATGTTAGTCACATAACACATTTTCTTATTGTCTAAGCCATTCTGAGTTGATGTTTCTGCTACATAAAGCTGAAAATAGTTTTCCAATGTAAAATTTCACTTCTCTGGTTAAAACTTCTCAATGATTTCCCTATACTCATAAAGGTCAAAAACCATTAGCATGGCCTGTAGGCCCCACCCGCTCAGGCTCCTGACTGCCCTCCTGCTTCCTCCCCTGTGCCTTGTTTCTCATCATCCTTGCCACCCTTTTTAAATGCACCATGGTCCTCTTGCCTAAAGACTGTGGCAGATGCTGTTCCTCTGTGGAAGAATGCTATTCCTTCTACTTTACATGGTAACCCTTGCTCCCTGACCCCTCCCATTTTTCAGCCAAAATTTCACTTCCTCAGGAAAGGCTTTCTTGCCACCCCAGAATAGATGAAGTTCTCTGGTCATAGGTGGCAGATGGAATTGTCCGTCTCAGCTCTTCACCCCTCCCTGTATCCTGACCCATTGCCATGTGATATGGTTTGGATGTTCGTTCCCTCCACATCTTACACTGAAATGTGATTCTCAGTGTTGGAGGTGGGGCCTGGTGAGAGGTGTCTGAGTCATAGAGATGGATCCTTCATTAATGGCTTGATGCCCTTCTCATGGTAATAAGTGAGTTCTTGCTTGGTGAGTTCATGCAAGAGCTGGTTGTTTAAAGGAGCCTGGCTTCTCCTCTCTCTCTTGCTCCCTCTGGCCATGTGATAACACGGGCCCTCCTTTTGCCTTCCACCATGATTGCAAACTTCCTGAGGCCCTCACCAGAAGCTGAGCAGATGCAGGTGCTACACTTTCTGTACAATCTACAGAACCATGAGCCAAACAAACCACTTTCTATTAAAAATTACCCAGTCTTAGGTATTCCTTTATAGTAATCCAAATGGACTAACACACCATGTGACTTCACAACTCCTCTCTTAAAGGTGAAATGTGCATCCCAGCCCATTAGCTTTGGATTTGACTATGCGGCTTGCTTTTGGCCAGTGGAAGTGGCAGGATGCTTGTTCCCAACTTAGGCTTTACGAAGCCTAACATGCCTCTTCTTGTTCCTTTTTGCTTCTGCCATTTTCATGAGAACATGCCATGGCTGGTCCACTGGTCCAAAGAGGATAAAATAGACATGGAGCAGAACTGGATCCAACCTGCTGCTTAGAGACAACCACTTGAGTCCAACCTAGATCAGGTAAAACCCAGCCAACCTGCAGATGTGTGAGCAAAATAAATGCTTATCATTATATAACACTGAAGTTGGGTAGTTGCTGCACAGTAAGAACACGTCATAGCACATCCTGTACTTCCCTTTCTTGATATTATTAGAAAATGATCAATACAAAAATGAGCCAGGTGTGGTGGTGCGTGCCTGTAATCCCAGCTACTCAGGGAGCTGAGGCAGGAGAATCACTTGAACCCGGGAGGTGGAGGTTGCAGCGAGCAGAGATTGCACCATTGCACTCCAGCCTGGGTGACAGAGCAAGACTCCATCAAAAAAAGAGAAAATTATTAAATATAGAATGGAGGTACCTGCTAAAGATTTAACTATCATAATTTCTGTGATATATAAAATTCTTTGGAAATGAAAAATTTGGAAGTTTTTCATTTAGACATTAGCTAAATATATCAATGCAAGCATTTTATGGATTATTAAGATAACTGAGTCCTGCCTTGTGATTTTTCAATGTCCTTATTCATGGTGTTTATGATCCTGCTGGTATCAGGCCAACTAAAGAATGAGGTGGATTTAATTTAAAAGTGATCCTTCACAGCAGGGGTAAGCTGGTGAGTATTCTGGTACACTGCATGGTGGCAGTTTGCTCAACAATGGAGCAAAGTGGTAGAAGAATTTGATTGCAAAGCAAGGTTATGCTAAATTTAAAAAGATCTTTTGGCAGTCTTCATTACAATCATAGTGGGAGCAACAATTTCATTTCTGCCAAATGGCTGACAGTTTATAGCATGTCTTTTGTATAGATTCCATAACTGAATCCTGGAAGTCTGGGAGAATTTTTTTTTCTTTTAAAGGAGGTTCAAACACTTTTATTTTCAAGTTTAAGACCCTGTTCTTGGCTTATCAGGGCAAGGAATCTTATTGAGTTGACTGAGAGGGGGAATTAACCTTTGAATCTGGAGACTTAGAAAATAAAATAGCCCAACCTACAAGTGTACGTGCATGGGGCTGAAATCAAGACTTGGAAGTAGATTCTTTGAAAGGCAGATGCCTAATGCACTCTAGTATAGCCATCACCTCTGAGATGGCAAAGTTCTGGAGAATGCTCTGTGGGTGTCTGTGAGGGATGGAAAATGGTAGCAGTGACTTGGAAGTCTCAGTAAAGTGCATCTGTTGCTGAGCTTACCACTGATGGCTGCAGTTGCTTCTATAGCTGAGCAGTAGCACTGAATAGATGGTGGAGGACCAGCATGTGGCAGTGATATAGTTTAGATGTCCCCCCCACAAATCCCATGTTGATGTAATCCCCATTGTTGAAGATGGGGCCTGGTAGTAAGTATTTGGGTCATCGGAGCAGATCCCTTATAGCTTCATGAGTGAGTGAGTTCTTGTGAGATCTGGTTGTTTAAAAATATATACCCCACTCCTTCCACTCTCTCTCTTGCTCCTGCTCTGGCCATGTGAGGTACCTTCTCCTGCTTCACCTTCTGCCATAAGTAAAACCTCACTGAGGCTTCCCTACAAGCCAACCAAATGCTGTCATGATGCTTTTACAGCCTACAGAACTGTGAGCCAATTAAACCTCTTTTCTTTATAAATTACCCAGCCTTGGGTACTTTTTTTTTTTTTTTTTTTTTTTTTTTTTTGAGACGGAGTCTTGCTCTGTCGCCCGAGCTGGAGCGCAATGGTGCGATCTCAGCTCACTACAAGCTGTGCCTCCCGGGTTCATGCCATTGTCCTGCCTCAGCCTCCCGAGTAGCTGGGACTACAGGCGCCCACCACCACGCCTGGCTAATTTTTTGTATTTTTAGTAGAGACGGGGTTTCACCATGTTAGCCAGGATGGTCTCGATCTCCTGACCTCGTGATCCGCCCGCCTTGGCCTCCCAAAGTGCTGGGATTACAGGCGTGAGCCACTGCTCCCAGTGCCTCAGGTATTTCTTTATAGCAATGCAAGAGCAGCCTAATGCAGGCAGCACAAACCAATGGCAGTAAAGATAACATCAGTTCAACAGACGCCAGACAGAGCTCTTCCATCCTGAAGAGGAATTCGATGGCTATGCCATTTTGTACTGTGTAAGCTCAAGGGTTCTTTAATGAGTGATGTCAGTGAAGCCCCCAAAATATAGTACTAGTCTCTCTACCAGTTTAGGGGAGCTGGTTCCAACCAGTTTAAGAAATAAAAAAAGAAAACTTCTACCTTGAGTGTGCAGAGGAGTTCATACCTATGAAACTATTGGGCTGAACAAGTATGATTTGTGATGTGTTTTCAGGGAACAGCTCACCTTCCTAGTAGGTAGAAGCTGTTTCTGATCCTTTGATGTTGTCCTACAGAGGAAGGTGACAAAGACTTGGCAAATACAGAGCTCTGACACACCAATGTTATAGAAGTAACAGTTTTCTCTGGGCCTACATTATCAGCAGGAAACGTTAGATTGAAGGATGGTCCCTGATATGTTTATTTGGGCTTGTGAATTCTTGAGGAATGAACTTTGTGGGTGCGGTGGTCTCCTCCTCCAGCTTAGAGTACTGCCACACTATGGGAGAAGTTGAAGTCAAGGGGGTGGGGTTTAGCAAGCCCTCATGCTTCAATCATGTCATCCTTAAACTCTAGCATAATTTCCACTTTATCCGATATGGTTGAAAAACTGCATCTAGCAATCTAAACCACCTAGCTGTAATTTCCAAGTTCTGGGTGCAATGTTTTACTATGTCACTGGTGCCATCTGGGTTACATAGTATTGGCAAAAATCAAACAAGCCCAGTTAAATTGCTCCTATATAACAATGACCAGTCCATAAATAAGTAAATGAATTAAAGACCTTGGAGAGCCTAAGCTCAGTGGGCCTGTCCAGGGATTAGCCCACCCTTTTGGATACGACCATGTAGGTGGGGAAGACCAAAAAGTTCTACCCGTACTGGCACTACTGTCAAATGGCTTTGGCCTCTCTGGGCCTGGTGGATATTTGAAGCGGGTGGACCCATCTCACGATCCTCCTTTAACTGTTTGCTCCCACTGCTCCCTTGGCTTCTGGTTTCCCAGCTTTTTCACCCCACTGGTAGGGTCTCCTTACTTTCTGGCAGAAACTCTTTTATTAGGCAGGTTTCCTTTCAAAATAACCCCAAGTCAACATTCCTATATTGTGTGGCAGGCTGTCCCCAGCTGTTTGTACCTACATGAATCTAAGCCCATTGCAATGTTCCTGGGGTGAATTCTGTCTTCCCACCTTTTGAATCTGGCCTGGCCTTGTGACTTGTTTGACCAGTAAAATACCACAGAAATGACAGTGTGTCAGTTCTGAGCCTAGGCCTTCAGAGGCTGTCCTGGTTTCCTATTGCTATGTAACAAATTGCCACACACATAATGGCTTAAAACAGGAGCCATTTATTATCTCACACTTCTTTAGGTCAGAAGTATGGGCTTGGCTGGTTCATCTGCTTTGGGACTCACAAAGCTAGAGTTAAGGTGTCAGCCAGGCTAGGCTGTTGTCTGGGGAAGAAGCTTATTCCAAGCTTATTTGGGTTTTTAGCCAAATTTAATTCCTTGCAGTTGTAGGACTGAGGTCCTTGTTTCCTTAATGGTTATCAGCCAGGGGCTGTTCTCTGCTTCCAGAGACCACTTGTATTCCTTGTCATGTGACCTCCATCTTCACATCAGCAGTTGTGTGTCAAGTTGTCATGCTTTGAAACTGACTTCCTCTTTTGCTACCAGCTGGAGAAAACTCTCTGATTGTAGTGTTCATATGATTACATTAGGCTCACCCATATAATCTCTTTTGTTATTACTCAAAGTCAACTAATCAGTAACCAAATTACATCTGAAAAATCCCTTTTGCTATGTATTATTATATAATTATGAGTACGCTATCTCATCATAGTCACAATACCAAGGATAATAGGATGAAATAACTTAGGGGGTCACTTTAGGATTCTGTCTACCACAGTCTACCTCTGGTCCTCCAAATTCACATCTCTTCCGTGTGCTAAATTCACTTCCTCTTTCTCACGGTCTCCAGGAGTCTCAATCCATTGCAGTATAAACTCAAATTAAAAATTATATCTAAATTAGCTCAGCAACTTTCTATATTCCTCTCCCCTCTGGCCCCAGACGACCATCATTCTACTCTCTTTTTCTGTGAGTTTGACTATTTTAGACACTTCACGTAAGTGGAATCATTCAGTATTTGTCCTATGGCTGGCTTATTTCACTTAGTGTAATGTCATCCAGATTCACCCATGTTGTTGCATATGGCTGAATTCTGTTATTTTTTAAAGGCTGAATAATATTCCATGTATGTTTGTGTACTACATTTTCTTTATCCCTTGATGGACACTTAGGTTGTTTCCATATCTTGGCTACAATACGAATAATGCTGCAATAAACATGTAAGTGTATATATCTCTTGAAGAAGACATTGCTATACATTATTTTGAATAAATACCCAGAAGGAGTGGGATTGCTAGATAATGTAGTATTTATATTTTTAATTTTTTGAGGAACCTACATATTGTTTACCACAGTGGCTGCAGCTGCACCATTTTACATTCCCACCAACAGTGTACAATGGTTACAACTTCTCCACATTTTGTCTTTTTTTTTTTTTTTTTTCTATATGGAGACTCACTCTGTCACCCAGGCTGGAGTGCAGTGGCCCCATCTTGGCCCACTGTGACTTCCACCTCTCAGGTTCAAGCAATTCTCCTGCCTCAGCCTCCCGAGTACACTAATTTTTGTATTTTTAGTAGAGATGGGGTTTCACCATGTTGGCCAGGCTGGTCTGGAACTCCTGACCTCAGGTGATCCATCCACCTCGGCCTCCCAAAGTACTGGGATTACAGGCATGAGCCACCACACCCTGTCCATTGTTGTTTTTATAACAACCATCCCAACAGGTGAGAGATGATATCTCATTGTGGTTTTGACTTGCACATTTCTGATGATTAGTGATACTAAGCATGTTTCATATATCTGTTAGCCATTTGTATGCCTTCTTTGGATGAATGCATTTTAGAAATCTGCTGTACAACATCATGTCTATCATTAACAATGTTGAATTGTGTACTTAAACATTTAAGAGGGTAGATCTCATGTTAAGGATTCTTGCCACAATAAAAAAATAAATCTCGTTTGGTCAAAGTCTAAATTCTCATAATGTAAATCAAATGATGATGATTTATGAAATTTCATGGAGTATGCAAATTCATGGGTCATAATTCTTCTCCATCTGTGGACCTGTGAAACTAAAGGGACAAGTTATCTGCTCCCAATCCTCTCAACATGTGATGGCAAGACCATGCGTAGATTAATAGTTATGGACATTCTGGTTCAAAAGGGTTGGTAGAGTGGGGAATGGAAGGTAAACATGAAGTCACTGGTACAAAGCAGCTTTGAAATTTAGCCAGGAAAACTTTAGCCAAAGTTCCTTGTTTAGGTTTCAAGCCCTGGGAATAACCCTCCATGGCTCTTGGCTTTGCTCTGTGGGCCCTTGACTCTGCTTATGGTTCTTGGTTCTGCCCTGTAAGTTATCATTCATTCTTCATAAAAGATAGTAAGTGTTTGAAGCACAGTAGTTTTATCAGGCTGCTTTGAACCAGTGGAATTTTGGAGGTTCGAAAGCCTCCCTTTGTTTCATATTGTCTCTGTCCACTTCAATCAAGTTGAGAGTATTTCTGCTGATATAATGTCTCAAGAACTTTGTGAATCTCTTGTGGATGTCATAAGGGTTTATTCCATTATGCTTGAGTCACATTCACAAATATTTTCAGGGCAATATAATTTTGGCTTCTGCTGACATGGATGAAGGACAATGATTTTAAACTTCCTTGAGGCCCTTTGGTTTGATTGAGAATATCTATGAGGAACACTCTTTATCTCTTGGAAGGTTATTGTGTGGTCGAGTACTTTAACCTTTTGATATTATCCTTCTCAACTACAAAGCTTTAGATGAGATCTGAGGTTTCAGCAAAGGGTTCTACAGTCACAAACTCAGACTTTTCTCTACTTCACACTTTCAGCAACCATTTTGGACTTTTAGCATCTTTTGACATCTAGAGAGGCTGAGAATTTCCAAAATCTTCCTAATTCCTTTTTGTTTAATAGTTCTTCCCTCAATTTATCTATCTGATCTTGTATTTTGCTATAAGCAATATAAAGAAGCCAGGTATCACCTTCAACACTTTGCTTGGGAATTTCCTTAGCTACATGTCCAAATTTGTCACTTACATATTATGTTTTCTACATGACTGCAGAATACAATTTTGATAAGCATTTGCCAATACATAACAGATCCTCCTTTCTCCCATTTTCAATAACGTATTTCTCACTTTCTTTTCAGCACTCACCATCAGCATTCTTAAAGTCAATATTTATACCAATAGTCTGTTCATGGTGCTTGCAATTTCTTTACAGTTTCTCTTGGAAACTGGATCTGACTCCCATAAAGAAGCCCATGCTAACCTGCTAAAGGATGAGACCACATGGAAGAGAGATGAGTTGTTTAACTGAGGCCATTCTAGACTATTCAGCCCACAGCAAACCCACCAGCTGACTGTAGATGCAGGAGCAAACCCAGCCAATCCCAGCAAAGACCAGAAGAACATCCTAGGTGGCCAATAAACTTTTGATCAAAATAAATCCTTTTTGTTCTACACCACCAAAGTTTTGTGGCTGTTTTTTTATGCAGCATTACTGTGCAATAGATAATTGATACACATAAAATTTGTATCCCTTGAATTCTTGTACCTTTGACATATTTTTGAAAGGGAGAGCGATTAGTTTCAAAAAATAGCACAATTCTCTCTTTTCCCTCCCTCTTCTAGCTTAGGCTACCTTTAGAGTCCTCAGACCTGTGAAATATATTGCTGTTCCCTATATTTGCAGGAACACATATCAGATCTCCAAGTCACATTAAAGACCTCATCATTGGGCTTGGATGAAAAGAGAAGCACCCTCATCCTTCCTCTTTGTGGGGAAGCTTATGACAATGCCCACTTGTAAGAAATCTTCCTTTCAAATCCTCTCCTTTTCTCCAACTATTCAATGCCCATTTATTTGTCTCCTTTAGGGAAGGGGCTTGTCAGAAACTTTCAAAACTCAAATGTTTATCTGGCTACTCATTTTGGAATGTATTATGATACTTTATTTGAAACTTCAATTTTAATATCCAGTTACACTTGAGTAATGTCTGTCTCCTCCACTAGGCTGTAGTTCCGTGAGACACAAACTCTTCTTGCTCGTGTCGCTAGCATCAGCACCAAGGACAGTTCCAGACACATGCCTCACTCCACACTTATTTAATGAATCAATGTGAATAAACCTGTTATACGTTATGTCATGAATATAAATGAACAAATTGCCTATATTTCTTTTTCACAGAGCATGGATATGGTCATTTTTCAACAAATCTTTTAACTCTTTTATGGAGTGCCACATTAAAGATCCCTTTTCAGAAATGCTTAGCAATGTGGGATCCCAGCTGATTTTCACCCTCAAGTTATTGTTGCCAAGGAGAGGACACAATGAGGTAAATTTCACATAAAAGAGAAGTCTTCCCTAATAAGGCTTCTCTGAAAATTCTTCAACCTTAAAATCAAAGAACAAAACCAGAATGTAGTGTCTTACAAACATTAACAACATTTGTACTTTATTCTACCCACTTGTGTATATAAGTGTCATCTCTGGCTCCTCTCTGGCTGGAACACCCTTCATGAGACTACCCAGTGGAGTAGGAATCAAGCTCCTTTGGTTCTAAATTTAAGGCAGCCCAATTAAAACATTTGACTCATCCAGGCTGTTCGTAGGGAGCATTCACACATTCATAAATTATGGAATGGGCTGTAAAGTCTTTGAACACTCCCTGGCAGCTGTTTTAGTATCTTTCTAGATAAGAAACAAATGCAGATTTTTCATCTTTTCAATTATTACCATCACTCATTATTATTCATATTACATAGCATGATTCCTGTCTGGAGATCAAGAGAGCAGAAGGATTTTAAGGGCAAACTATGAAAAGGAGAGTGAGAAAAGGAAGGGAGAAAGTCAGAGACCACAAGTTGAAGATCAGTGGGTTCTTTTTTCCAATGATGGCTGTTTTTTATTTGCTGGTAAGCTGAGAGTTTAATTACTTTTGTAAACATTTACTTGTGAAGACTTGGTAACAGACTAATACATGACCCATTTTGGTTTGATCAAAACCTCAAGCCCAAGGGATACTAGTCTATGGAAGACACTTAAGATATAAACAGCCAATGGTTAGGGGCATAATATGGTGGTCCTGAATATTTAGAAATCATCTTTAGCAGGCAGCTGCTGCCACAAAGGGGCTAAAAGATCATAAAAGAGTACATAATGTAATATTTTTCTTATATGATAGTTCAGATTATTTTTCAGAAAATGTTTGCCCTTTGGCACCTCCAATTATGGGTGGAACACACTTCCCCACCTCCAATGATGTTGAGTAAAGCTAGATAACTTGATGGGCCAGTGGGATGTTAGTGAACATGATGCAGAAAGAGGCTTGTACTGTGCTTGAAGCTTTGGGCTTGTCCTCTTTTGCTTCTTCTATGAATAGGTCCTATCTCATCTACTGGTTCAAAGATCAGAGACATACAGAGTTGACCTGGACCCTACCATAGACTGAAGCTGGGCCCAGTCATGCTTATCCTAGATCAGATAAGCTATAGGTGTGTGAGAATAAATAACTTCTGTTTGAAACTACTGAGTATTGAAGTGATGTTTTGTGACTGAACATTTGGCTAGTTTCTTTTTCCCATTTCTGGGAGAGAACCTCTAAATTTTTGGAATTTCCTGAGCAATAGGAGTGTTTTTGTTCTTCATGCTGGGTCCCTTGGATCACAGGTAAGTTTATGCTAATGAGATGACTCAGGATGGGGTCTGGTCATAACGGAAAGACCAACCATGTAATCAAAGGGTTGGAGCTTTGGTGATATCTGCCTGATCTTCTGATAAAAGAGAGGGTCTGGAAATCAAGTTTAATCATGTGGCCAACGATTCAATCAATTATGCCCACATAATGAAATTCTGAGGAAAACTCTGGACACCAAAGTTCTGGTGAGCTTCCCTGGCTGGTGATACACATCAATGTGACAGGAGAGTAACATCTTGAGGACACAGAAGTTACATGGTTGGAACCCTTCCAGACCTTACCCTATCAGTCTCTTCCTTTGGCTGGTCCCAAAATTGTATTGTTTATAATAAAACTATAGTTATAAGTATAGTGTTTTACTAAGTTTTATGAGTTATTCTAGCAAATTCTTGAACTTGAGAGGGTAGGGGGAATCCCTGAATTTGTAGCCAGTTGGTCAGAAGTGTGAATGGTCTGGGAACCCTGGAGTTTGCTGATGGTGTCTGAAGTGAAGTAGTCTTTTGAAAGACTATGCTCTTAATCTGTGAAATTTGATGTAACTGTGGGTCATTAGCATAAGAATTGCATTCAGGTGGTTTGTTGTACATCAATACCTGACTGATACACACTATCTACATAAAATGGGGATCAAATAAGATATGAATATGAAAGTGTTTATAAACCATAAATGCAAAGCAGATTTAGAGAATTATTCTTGTAAGCTAACCGTAAGTAGGTGAATGTGTTCCCTTCCTGATAGGCAAGGCTGAATCTAGTGATTCTTCAAGGTTTGATTCATCTGATATGTTCCTCATGATGTCTCTTCTAATCTTCCACTTTTTGATTCATGGGGTTCTCTTGTGGCTCTGATTACCTCCTGCCTTGATGATGGTTATATTCACGCATATATCTTATCCCTGCCCTGAAACTGTAAACTTCTTGAGGTTAAAAGCCATGTCTGATGTCCAGAGATGCAGTGTATTGTGATGAACATCTCAGGTGATTGGCACAACCTCTCTGTGCTGGGTATTTTTTGTTCGCTACTCGGACACCTACTATCCTTTTCCTTGCTCTTTGCTCTGGGAGACCCACCAGTATCGACTACCACAATCAGATCTTGGACTCTCTGGTTGCAGTTTGGGGTGAATTTGTTGCTCATATTGTTCTAGCTTGAGGATGCAGACAACTGCATGACTCATATATTGCTGGTGGGAATATATAATAATACAGCTGCTGTGGGAAATAACTTGACAATTTATTTAAAAACTAAACATGCAGCTGTCATATAACCCAGCAATTTAAATTCTGGGCATTTATCCTGGAGAAATGAAGACTTTGGTTTACATGAAAACCTGTACATAAATGCTTATAGCAACTCCAAACTGAAAATAACTCAGATGTCCCTTAATTATGAGGATTAAACAAGCTGTAGTGCATCCATACCATGGAATATCACTCAGTGATAAAAAGGGATGGCAACCGATACATCCAGCAACCTGGATTAATATCCAGACAGTTATGCTGAGCGATAAAAAGCCAACCTCAGAAGTTTACATCCTGTATTATTCCATTTATACAGCATTCTTGAAATGACAAAATTGTAGAAGTGGAGAACAAATTAGTGGGTGGCTGGGAATTAAAGAGAGAATGGGAGTAGGAGGGAAACAGATGTGGCTATTAAAGGGCAACATGAAAGATACTTGTGATAAAAGTGTTCCGTATCTTGACTGTGTCAATGTCAATATGCTGATTGTGCTATTGTACTATAGTTTTGTAAGATGTTACCACTGGGGGAAACAGAAAAAGGGTCCATGGGATCACTCTGCCTTATTTCTTAGAACTGCATCTGAACCTACCATTATCTCAAAACAAAGAGTTTAATTTTTAAAAAGAAGCTAAAAATATTCCAGTTATTGGGAGCCCTTCAGTTGGCTCCTGTGTCCCTTTGACTTAATGTGACTTCTTGCTCATTTTGCCAACTTTAATATAACACCACATGAATCATTCTATTCTTCCTCCTTTATATGTCAGCAACCTCCTACACTAACAGAAAGAAATCTGACTACCAATATCCACCCGCTAATTACTTAATAGTTCAGTACCAGTATACATGTCAACCAGTATCAGAATTGTGAACCCATACCGCCTTGGGAAACAACTTTATCAACTACAGTACCATGCTTATATAGAATCTTACAGTCTCCACTCATTTCCAAGGTTACTTAGGTCAGCGTCTCCCCCTGCCCAAACACACACCCTTCAATAAGGGTATTTCACACATTGGTAATACAATTAGACTTTTTTTCATCATAGTCTGCATTTTGTCATGGGATCTCCCAACCTCTTAAGTATTTTTCTTTTAATTTGTGTATATTAAGGTTCACTCTTTGTATTAAGTTCTATGTATCCATCATTACAGCATCATACGTAATAGTCACTGCCCAAAATAATTCCCTGAGCTCCACCTATTCAACTCCTTCCTCTTATCTGAATCCTGGTAACCACAGACCTGTTTACCATCTCTATAGTTTTGCATTTTCCAGAATGTCATATAAATGGAATAATATATTATGTAGGCTTTTAAAATTTGTTTTATAAGCTTAACAATATGCTTTTAATCCAGACATGTTTTGCTTGGCTTGTTTATTCCTCTTTGTTGCTATTGTATTGATGTACCACAGTTTATCTATTCACCTGTTGAAGGACATTTGGGTTGCTTTCAGTTTTCGGTGATTATGAGTAAAGCTGCTGTAAACATTCACATACAGGCTTTGTGTGGACATAAGTTTTCAGATCAGTTGGATGAACGCCTAGGAGTGTGATTGTTGTATTGTATAATAAGACTATGTTTAGCGCTACATAAAAACCTGCCAAACTGTCTTCTAAAGGGGCGGTACTATTTTGTATTTCCATCAACAGTGAGTGAGAGTTCGTGTTGCTCTATAACCTTACCAGCACTTAATATTGTCAATGTTTTCTATTTTAGCCATTCTGATAGGCATTCAATGTCATTTCATGTTGGTTTACTTTTCTATTCTCTAATGACAAATTATATTAAACACCTTTTCATATGTTTATTTGCCATCTTTTTTGGTGAGATGTCTGTTCAGATCTTTTGCCCGTTTTAAATATGGGATTGTTTGTTTTCTTATTGTTGAATTTTAAGAGTTTTTAATGTATTTTGGATACAAATCCCATATTAGGTATATGGCTTAAAAATATGTCCTTCCAGTCTATGGCTTACCTTTGATCTCTTCACAGAGTCATTTTTAGAATAAAAGCCTTTAATTTTAATAAAGTCTAATTTAACTTTTTTCTTTCAATGAATTATGCTTTTAGTATTAGTGAGTCTAAAAACTCATTAGCAAACTCAAGGCCACAAGGATTTTTGTCTTATGTTTTCTTCTAGATGTTTGAAAGTATTATATTTCATATTTAGTTCTACCATTCATTTTGAGTTAATTGATGTAAAAGGTATAATTGGTGCTTATACTTTGTTTTTTTCCATTTAGAAGTTCAATTGTTTCAAAACAATTTGTTTAAAAAATTATCCTTTTTCCATTGAATTGCCCTTGCTCCTTTTCCAAAAATTAGTTGACTAAATTTGTGTGAATCTACTTTAGGGATCTCTATTTTGTTCCATTGATCTATGTGTCTATTCTTTTACCAATACCATGCTGTTTTGATTACTGTGGCTTTATAGTAAGTTTTGAATTCTGGTAGTGTCAGTCCTCAGCTTTGTTCTTCTTTAGTATCAATGTGTCCATTCTGGGTCTTTTGTCTTTCTCTATAAACTGTAGAATTAGTCTGACAATATATACCAAATAAGTTGCTGGAATTTTGATTGGGACTGTATTTGATCTATAGATCAAGTCAGGTGTTATCAATAATTGACATCTTAACTATATTGAATCTTCCAATCCATGAACATGGAATATCTCTCCATTTAGTTAGATCTTTTATTGCTTTCATCAGAGTTTTATAGTTTTCTGCACATAGATTATACACATATTTACCTAAGTATTTCATTTTTAGGGTGGTATTGTAGATGATACTGCATTTTTAATATTAAATTTCAATTGGTTCATTGCTGGTGTACAGCAAAGTAATTTATTTTTGTATATTAACTTTGTATCCTGTGACTTTGCTGTAATCAAGAATTTTGTTGTTGTTGGTTTTTTGGGAATCAGCAAAAAGCTCCTGATTGTAGACATCTTTTTCAAAGACCATTTTATTTCTTTCCCAATCTGTACACATTTTGTTACTTTTTTTTTTGCACCAAGTAGGACTTTCAGTACACGCTGAATAGGACTGATGAGAGAAGACATCCTTTCATTATTTCCCATCTTAAAGAGAAAGCATGTGGTTTCTCATTATGAAGTATGATATCAGCAGGAGATATTGCAGAGCAGGTGTTGCTGTGTGCTCTCCCCTGTGTCCTCCAGCCATAGAACAGAGACAGTTTTATACCAGCTGCAGCCCTGAGCAGCCATCCCAACTCTTCTCAACCTTCTTATTTGAAGCATTTTCTTCTAAAAACGACATTGCGGTTAATGTCTTGTACACTGATCATTACCCAGTCAATAACTATATCTGTAAGGTATGCTCCCCATAACGGAATTGCTGGGTCAAAAATATACACATTTATAATTTCAGTAGATATAGCCAAATTGCCTCTTGCAATGTGTATTTCCACTGTAGTGCATGAAAATGACTATTTTCCACACACTTGCCAACATGATATGAGTCCATAGGCAAGTTACTAAATTATCTGTACTTTAGTTCCTTCATCTGTAAAATGGGGATAATAATGAGATTCACCTCATGGAGTTACTGTGAGGACCAAAGATGTGTTAAGTATTCGCAACAATGTTGGGCACATAGTACATATTGTATAATTACTAGTAATTATTCTTACAATTGTCAAATGTTTTGATACCTGACAATGTAGGTGGTGAAAAGTAGTACATTTTGTTGTAGCAGTTTAAATTAACATTTATCTTAAGTGAGATTAGGCATTGTTTCAATTGTTTTAAAACCATTTGCACTTCCTTTTTGTGTATTGCTGGTGCAAATCCTCTTGCACACACATATCGCTTCTGCTCATGTGCCATTGGCTAGAATTAGTCATGTTGTTACCCCTAGATACAAAGATGGTACTGCTGGGAAATATAGTGCATTGGGCAGCCTCTTTACAGTGACAATTTCATACTGTGATTGGTTTCCATATTTGTGCCTACTCCTACTTTTTTGGACTAAGATAGCTGACAGTTTATTTAATTTATATTTTTTCAAACAATTAGTTAATAAAATAATTTATTAATTTTGTTATTTTTTGTTTTTCTATTTTTGATTTATGTTTCTGTTTTATATTAACTTTTTCTTTCAACATGTAATCTTTAGGTTTATTTTGATATTTTTCAATACTTGTGACTTGGGACCTTTATTTATTTTCATTTGATCTCAATTATTAATATATTGAAGGCTAAAAGTTTCCTCTGAACACTGCTTTAGCTATGTCTCACATGTTATCATATATCTTAATATTCTAGACATTTGTCAGTTCTGAAATTTTCTTTTTTAGTTCAGAATTATTTAAATTAAAAATATTAAAGTTTTTATTTTATTGTACATTTCTAGATGTATTGCATTAGTATCAGAGAATAGTATTTGATTACAGCTCTAATGGTGTTTTATTTGAATCAATTGTTCTAATATAGAGTTATTTTACAAATATTCTATGGGTACCTAAAAAGATGAAAAGTTTATTTTCAAGGATCACACACAAACATACACACACATAAAGTCTTTATATATTTTACATGTATATATAATATATGTGTGTGTATATACATAAAACAACTGATAAGAGGTGTGACATGAACTCACCTTAAAATCACTAAAGCAGGCTACAAACCAGAAAGGGGATTAAAAGGGGGTCATAGGAAGAATCTTCACATGAGTACTAAACTTCCTGGAAGTTGACATAGATTTATTTTCTCTGCTGTTATTGGCTAATTGTGGCTTTGGCTCTTTAGAAGCTAAACAAGCTCACTGACATCAGCTTGTTTACACTGCTGTATAAATTTCAATATGCTTAAGAATATACTTTGCTTAAGAACCTTTCTAAGGTCTCTTGTTGAGAGGTATATATCCAAAATTCATTTAGGTAGAGACTTGTCTCTGTGTTCCAAATAAATGAAATGTCTATTTTAATGGGAATTATCCTGGATAGAGGCATACATTGACTTGGTCAAGGAGTAAATGTTGAGCAAATTTTGCCAGGAGCCAAAAAGTTTTATTCCAGAAATAGTCTTACCAAAGGATCAAGACATATGTTGAATTTTCTGGAACAACAGCCTAAGCCCAACAAAGCTTTGGCTAAAGTTTATGAGTAAATCTGCTATCATTTCCTGTTTATAATCACCAGAGGAGAAAGATGAGCTCGGTGACCGAGTGAAGCCATGCACGCTTTGACAGGGCCGAAAGAATCATGAGCAGCATCTAGAGACTGCATGAACACTGCATCTAACTGAGGGTAAATGGAAGATGAAATTCTTGGATAATTCCCTTTCTTGATGCCCTAAATTGCCATCTCATTTCAAATAAAGAAATCATAATTGGTCCGGTTTAGAATGGAGTGGCAGCTTCGATTATGTCAGATCTAACAGCAAAGATAAATCACATCAAGAATAAGCTTCCTCCAAAGACCAGCTTAGAGTTCTCTAGTGTCACAAGAGTAGCCTCCCTTAGAGTTGCAGGTGATTAGCTGGAATAACCAAGAAAAGGGAGTGAAAATGGACTTTAAGGCCTAAAATGAAACTTGCCTGACCAGTGGTGCAGATCCTTGGAACTGTGAGGGGCTCATAAAGTGAGAAAACCCGGTCTGGATTCTTAAAATCATTGGGTGATCTGAGAGATGGTTGTATATATGAACTGAAAAATCTTAGCAAGTAAAAACTGCAAATTTGGGACACAAATAGGACAGAAAAACCCAGAAGGGAGATGGTAGATATTGTATTAATAAGGCAAGTGGATCTTGGCTATTATTTGTAAACTTGAATGAAATATTCTTATTTTCTTCATGAGTTTGTAGAGCAGTTCTCACTGATTAACTTATCTCCATTGATTGTCTTGGCCATTCGTTGTTAACTTTCTTAAAAGAGCCACGGACCCCTTTTCCTCCTGCATATGATTATCCAGTTTAGAATTATGTGGGAAATTATCTTCAGTATATCCGCCTAAATGTAAAAGTTTGCCTATAGTTTCAGGGGGCTCCAAGAATGTCTGAAACTTATTCATGGACCTTGAGTTAAGGCCATTTTCTTTAGAAGGCAGGCAAGATTAATATTATTATTTCTGCTTTACCAGTGAAGAAATGGAAACCCAGCATTGTCAAGTGACTTGTTTTAGGTAACACAGCAATGTAGTGTTATTAGACTAGAACTTAGATTTCCTGATTCCTTGTCACCACAGCATCCCTTGGAATGCAATCAGTATCCTTCTAGCAAAATCCACCAGGAGTGTACACCTTTACTGAAGCATGCTGATGTCATGGGAGAAGTGCTTCTGGTGTAGATTTTTTATGACAGAGTTGAGGCTGGAGCAGGCTGCATCGCATTCTGCTTAATTTCTTCATCAATAACCTTGATGGACTTGCCAGTCCTTGCAAACACTGAGAAATTGGCTTGTCTTTGAATTTTTTATTGCATTATTATGCTCCCAATCAATATGTGAATCTCTACAGTCCTCCTGCCCTTGGAGAAGGATACATCAGAAGACATTTGTATTCTGAATTCTGCCTTGCATTTGTTTGCTGGGAGAGAGCTTGAGAGCCAGGGCTTGCTGGAAGACAGGAGAAATTTTCGTTGTGCTTGCTATCTTGACTCTCTGTTATGTACATCCTTGTCACAGCACAACTGGCCTTTCTGTTCGAAAAGAAGTCAGAGATGTACTGGAGCTCATTTGTATGGTGAGCAATTTGCCTTTGTAGGTCTTTTGCCTCCTACTTAGAGATCCTACCATCTTCTAGGTCTCTTCCCCACTCCCCACCACATACCTCTCTCTCAATCAACTGCTAACTGACATTTGTGTAGGTGTTAATAATGGATTATAGCTTTATCTGTTCAGTCTTATAGGAATGTTTATGTGTTAATAAGGGGCTCATGGAAAGCATTAATAATAGTGCTCCAATATGGGCCAACAGGCAGTGTGACAGGCAGCAGACAGATTTGGGAATTCCCTGATCCCATCTGGAATCCCCTGAATAATATACAGGGAGTTCCCTTTTCTTCTATGCATAAGAAAGACCTTATTTTTGGAAGATAGTATGGTGGCTCACTCAGCCTCCATTACAACCCCTCCCATTACATAAATGCTGAAAAGGTAGAAACAACAATTTCTGCACCACCTTAGAGTTAGAGTTCCAGCTATGTTTAGGCTCCACCAATTAGGTGAATTTGTGAAACCGAGAGACGTGGAAAGAAAAGGAAGGGTGTGGGGAATCTCTTTTGCTGGTGGGGATTGTGGTAGAAGTGGCATAATTTTAGAGCAGTGGTATAGCTTTCCTGGTCATGTCAGGTTAGATGCTCATTCAATAAGTGACAGTGTTAGGAGTTTTCTGATCCATCAGTTGCTGCAACAGACTAAAGTGGCTCTGCAGAAATAACTCGATGCTCAGTCTAGAGTATTTTCCCTCGACCTTTCAAACAATTTTGGGAGCACCAAATCCCCTGTTTCAAGCCCCTTGCTGGTAACACTACCTAAAGAGGATCTCTTGCATGTACCCAAACCCAGATCAGTTCTAGTTTGGGCACCAGAAATGGCTGCAGACAACAGATTTCCAAGGCAATAGGAATCTGGATTTGGTGATCTGACCTGGTTGGATTTGAAGAGAACATGGACCCAGTTGCACATTTTTAAGTAGACAACTACATTTTTTATTATACATTTTAATAGGATAAATAAAATAAAAGGATATAATTTCTAGCATATTGTAAATACTGCGTTGAGATTTCAAAATATAATAGCCCCATCATTCTTTTAAATGTATCCAATGGAATCTAGTTATCATGGTGATATATTATCCTCAATTGTTCACTTTTAAAAGTATACAAAGTCCTCCTTAAGAGTTAGAAATTTTATAATGTTTATATTTCCTCCTTGAATTTGTATTTCCATTTCATATCTACCATAAATTATGTCCTCGTAGTATGTATTTTATGCTCAGATATCTTTTATTGTTAGCCCTAATATACTTCATTGCCAAAAAAAGTTTATAAAATGAAATTTTAATTGTTTGATATTTTCTGTGATCATAAAAATCCTCATTAGAATTTATGTATATATTGTTATTATAATTATTAGTATATATAATTAATCAAAAGAGTATATATATATTACACATTAAATAAGCAATTATTAAACATAAAAATTAGATACTATTGGAAACATTTCTCACAATGAGACAGATGAAGCTAGTTTTTCCATTTAGATATGTTCATATGAATTAATGTTACTTCTACTAGAATGAGACAATTTCATCATCAATTCTATTTCATTTTTAATTTTTATGTATGTAACCACTAAAAAACTTTATTTACATAAATAAGTAGATGGGAATGGAAGGGATTACATCATAGCAGTGTCATTCAGTTCTCTGAATGCCTTCCCAAAATAAAATGGCTCTTCAAATTATTTTAATGACTATTGAAAAATTCTAATGGTTTTCTTTCAGTTTTTTAAAACAAAAAAGTAAGAACCTCCTAATCTGTAAAGGGGGTAAAAAAGAAAATTGTTGCTGAGTCATCAGATTCATCCACTTTCTCAATTGCTGGGCAATCATTTCCAGACTTACAAATGACTATTAATTATAGTTGTTTCTCTTTCACTAAAAGAAACTATATTTAACCTCATAATTCAGAAAGATTAGGAGGAATGAAAAATATTGTTGATTTCAATACACTTTTACTAGTACATTTTTTGTGGTAAAATACTTTTATGATGTAATTTAAATAACGTTTTTATTCAAAATTTTAGAGCTGCAGATTAAGCTCATTCAATTTATGAAAAATGCCTGCCATATATCCTAATTGACAAAGCCAGTGTTCACGGTCAAATTAATGAGCCAAGTCAGACTTAATTTCTGTCAGAAATACTCTGACTCCATTTTTCAATTCGAATAAGCATGTTATTATGCATTCCTATGACAGCCATTTAACTTCTGAATTCTATGTCCAAGATAGAAGGGCAGAAAGGATGAAACATGCATCCTCACTGAGAGCTTGCCACCTGAGTGAAATCAGATGCCTCCAGCTTCCACAGCTCTTATATATAGGCTTTTTGTTGCCTAGGTTGCTTTCCATAAAAATTAATACATCCTTTACCAAGAGTCAGGGAATACAAGTGGTGAGGTCATTATAACACTTCTCCCTAGTCTATAATAAATGCACTTTCCATAAGGACTGATACATTCTTTACCAAGAGTCAAGAGTTACAAGTGGTGAGGTCATTATAACATTTCTCCTCAGTCTAGACTATAAGAGGGCACCTCAACACAGGCCAAAAGCCTGTTTCTAATGCCACAGTCATTCCTTAATAGATGTACATGCAATATAAGAAGTACAAGTCTTGGTATGCTTTGGATCAAGGAGACTCCTTGACACAAATATTGGAAATTGTACCTTTGATTGATACCCTGGAAATTTCTAAATCCTAGGTCAATGCACCATAGGATTGGTGTATAACATGATATTAATTAATTGTCATGTATTTTTATGCTCAAAGTTAATAAAATGTTGATTTTCTTTTCGAAAGTAACTAACAGCTAGTTTTGAATGAGAAGGTAGAAATAGAAAACCAACAAAACACCCCAACTCCAAGTAGAACAGTTTTATGAAAGTACATATGGAAAATGAGAACATACCAATTGATTCCCTTAAAACTATTCATGTCTTGGGAAGAGTGATAGACATACCCTTGCTTAAATATGCTGAGACAGAGAGGATTCTGTTATTTGCAACTGCAATCTGCAATGAAAAGTATTCAGAAACATTACCTGCAATACTGCAGATGTTGTGGGGCATTATCACAGGATGTGGATGATTAATCAGGATATGAGCAAGGAGGCGGTGCATAGCATGGCCCCAGACATGCTGCAGGCTAATGGCTTTATGAACATTCTACTGATCCTTCTAGGGTGACCTCATGTCCTGTGTTGTACTCAAGTAGTTCCTCTGCTGCTGACTCTGATCCTTCCATGTACATAGCAGGTGCTGAACAAATATTTCAAATCAGAAAATGTTAAAACTGCTGGGCATGGTGGCTCACTCCTGCAAACCCAGCACTTTGGGAAACTAAAGCAGGTGGATCACTTGAGCCTAGGAGTTCAAGACCAGCCTGGGCAGCATGGTGAAACCTTGTCTCTACCAAACAAACAAAAATTAGCTGGGTGTGGTGGTTCATGCCTATAGTCCCAGTTACTGGGTAGGTTGAGGTGGGAGGAAGGCTTGAACCAGTGAGGCAGAGGTTGCAGTGATTTTGTACTGCTGCACTCCAGTGGTATGCCCTGGAGTTGCCTGGGTGACAGAGAAAGAAAGGAAAGAAAAGAAAGAAAAGAAAGAAAAGAAAGAAAAGAAAGGAAAGAAAGGAAGGAAGGAAGGAAGGAAAAAAGAAAAAGAAAGAAAATGTTAAAACTGGATGAGACTTGAGCAATCATGTAATCTAATAATCTCCATGTGCAGATGAGGAAACTGAGGTGCTGAACAGAGAAACAATTTGTCAAAGGTGACAATACTCAGTGAAGTGGTTGACCTACCATGGCTCTGCTCTGTCTCAATATGTCTAACAATTTACTTTTTAAAGTTTCCAAAACTAAGAGTGTCTGCAAAAAAGCAAATATGCTAACTACAGATAAATATCTGGTTTTAATACACTATCTTGAGGATAATGAGGTCCCTTGTCCAGTGGTTACAGCCACGTAATTCTTAGCCACAGCAGGGTTCAGGGAAGAATGTAGAGGCAGTCCTGGTGTGGTATAAAAGGCATAAAAGGAGTAACTAGGGTAAGGTCGGGGATGGGGAGCTATGGCTTGCTATAATGCCTGACTCCAAGGAGAAGAGAAAAATTTTGAGTTGAATTCATAGTTAACAGTGGGTCTTACTCAATGCAATAGTTATGTTTCAGAAACTTTGCATATTGAGTTTTAGGAAATACAATCCTGTTTCAAACAGAGGGTGGCACTAGTCATTTAGAAGATTGTTACAATGGATCACTTTTCGAAGTGAAGACTGTAGAAGCTGCTCAGTGGTAGACACAGTCTAATCCATGGATAAGTGAACCAGTGCACTGAAGTGCTAGGCCAAATTGTGGAGGTGCTGGGAGGTGATGGAACAGTATATGCAAGGAATTTGGTGACACATGGCAAAGTAGGATGTCTGGGCCAATCATAGGGCATAGCCCTTGGCAGGAAGACCGTCATCTTTGGGTAGGTCTTTTAGCCAAGTCCAGCAGTGCTCTAATGCAGAATGGCATTGGGGCGAAGGTCAAAAGCAGGCAGATCTAAAGACTTGGAAAAATTGGAATAGCAGCAGGTTAACTAAAGTAGAGAGCTTATTCAAATAGTAAAACCAAGGCCCAGTGGCAGAAAGAAGGTAAACCATAGTTATGAAGGCAGTATGGCAAAGTGGTCAGGGTGCCAGCTGTGCAGTCAGAGAATCCCCTGAATGTTGGCTCTACAATTGACCAATTATATAACCAGGTAGATAGATGGCCAAAAAAAAAAAAAAAAAAAAACAAACCAAATAGCCTAAATTCTCCACACCTCCCTATATTCTCATTCTTTGCAACATAACTTTGCAGTTCTTTCTATCAAGAGGAGGAATCTATCTTTCTATCTTTTGAATCTGGGCTAGCCTGTGACATGCTGTGGGCAAAAGAAAGGGGCAGAATTGTGATGTGGTGCCAGTTCTAACCTACAACCCAAGAGGCCTTGCATACCTCAGCTTCCTCTCTTGGAATCCTGTCTAGCTGCCATGTGAGCGTGCTTGCAGTAGCCTACAGGGGCAGAGACGAGTCAGCTCAGCTCTTCCACCTAAGGCTCCGGACTTGTGAAAGAGTCCAGTCAAGCTGAGCACATCTGATGTGCATCTGACTATACATGCCACAGAGACCTCATGCAAGACTAGAACCACCCAGCTGAGCCCAGCCAAAATTGCTGATCCACAGAATTATGAACCAAATATATGGTTATTCTTTTAATCTACTAGGTTTGGGAAGTTTGCTACACAGCAATAGAACTGATACAGTGATCCTGGGAAGGTTAGCTATTTTGAGCCTCAGTTTCTCCTAGGTGAAATGCAGACGGCAATAGTGCCTACTTCATAGAGTTATTGTGAGGATGTAATGAAATAAAGCCTAAAATTATTGGAAATATTATCTGGTAACTACTTAATAAATGTTGTTGCTATTATTACTAGACTGAGGCATAAGGGTGGTTATAGGATATGGTTTAGAGACACAAGAGGTCTCTCGAAATCCCCCCAAATGCATTATTCCAAGATTCAGCAGGAAAATGGCTTAGTGAATGTGTCTACAAGGAACAGGGGCTGGGTAGGAAGCCAGCCCGGCTTTGAATGAGTATCCCCTTATTTATAAGGTTTGCAAATCTGGGTTTCTACATTTCAAGTTTTCTGAAAACTGGACTTGCATGCACTAACTACTATTTCTGTGTTCTCAATATAGAAGTTGAATGAAGCTGTTCTTTTGTAAAGACTTTAGAAACTCCGGCTCTCTATGAGTCAGTAAAAACCCCTTTTAAAAAAGAATCTGTAGGCTGTTTAGGTACTAATTGTCCTTGGACTATTTTTAATAAACCATTTTTGTTCAGCTTATCATTCTCCATCTGCTGATACCTCTGCACAGGTAAAATGAAGTACAATTTATCTTACCAGACTAAAATACGATCCATCTAGCACTGAATGGGTTTTAATACAAAGCAAGTAATTAATTGTCATAGCCTAGTAATTACCAACCAGGGATGGGATTACATAAAAATGGCTCTTGGATGGGATCATGATTCTGTCCAATTTTAAAATTCTTTTTGGCCTTATTCTCTGATTTATGAGCCAACTCTAAAAGGCTGAAGCAGGATTTGGTGCCAGCCCTTGTCCAAGTGAAGTCTCACCCTCCATTTAGGTAATTAATGGAGGCCACTAAAACTCAGATCTCATTAGGCTTCTTTGTAATCAATTGCTTCCAGGATTAAAATTGAGACTCTTAATTGGGGATCGTGAAGCAGATCCAGCAGCCTCAACTTTCTGATTACAGTTTTTAAGCTTCAACCATTTGAACTTGACAAATAAGATTTGTACCAAGCACCCCAGGGATGTGGAGGCCAGGAAGGTGGCCAAGGTCAGAGGATTGGCAATAGATTCAGAACCATGATGTAGTTTCTAGCAATGGGATTTCTGCAAACACTTATGTGCATTTTACTATGTGACCATGTTGTATCCTTCTCATTTAAATGAGGCAAACTCAAATTGTGGGGTCTATGCCTTTTCCATTAAATTTCTTATTCTGAAACTTTTTATGATTATAAAACTTTTACCTTAAAAAGATTCACTAAAGTATTTTCCAAAAATGCATACTACTAGCTGTATGTTTGATTTGGTAAGTCTGAGGTGGGGATGTAGAATCTGAGTTTTTAACAAGGTCCTCAGGTATTTCTTATGCTGGTTCTCCAAGGACCACTGTGAAGACATTGCCGCAGTGATGAATTTCTAAAGGTTCTGTGTGTCTATGGGAAGAGAGGAGGATGTGGTTGTTATCTCTGGATGTTATTTCTGAGTTGTTATCACTGCCCACACAGTGATCACAGTAAAGTCCTACATTCAGTGGTATCCAATAAAACTGACTCATTATTACTCACTGGTGCTAGAGTTCATAACTCCACCAGATGGAATTCAAGTAACCATTAATTTATGCCATAAAAAGTTGGGAATGTATTAGTACGCAGACAAATGTTTGTTCTTTTAAAAGGGCAATAAAATTGATAAATGCTTAGAAATAATAAGCAAGAAAAAAAGAGAGATGGCACAAATACCAATATTAGGAGTTAAAAATATTTGATGCTGCTACAAATCTATCAGACATGTATGAATCATGCCTTTTTATTTTCTAACATTTTGGCATCTGGGGCCTTGCTGATCCTAGAGAGCCTTTGCATCTTAGAGACTTCCTTCTCTTAGGGCTGATCCTGGATAGACTTTTCCTCTTAGGGCTACCCAATTCCTAAACATAGTGAAGAACTAGCCTGCAAGGGTTCCTTTCATATGCAAATAAACAAGTCCAAAGCCCATACCCCCAGCAACCTCCTTTGTTGAGCTCTCACATGCCTAGCCATTGTTTCCCTGCTCTAATCACCCCAGGTCCAGGTTTCCGACAACCAGGGGTGGCCCCTGCACCCTGGAACCTGCTGAAATTATTCCAATTAGCCAATCATAAACCTACTTAGCACACTTACCAAGATGCCTTGGCCATCTCTTACCACATACACACATCTACACACACACACACACACACACACACACAAAACCAACACGATACTCTTGCCCATGTTTCCCCCTCGCTCCCTCTGCTCCTCACTGACCCTGCTGCTTCCCCATGTATTTCTCTGTGGCATGCTGTGCCTTCTGCTTCTACGGAACTGTAGATATTAATGCAAAAATCTTCCTTCATGATAGTCATTTCTGTGCCTGTGTATTTTATCACACATGATTAAAACAAATCTCATGGACATTTTACAACACATCAAATCAACGATGGATAGAGCATCCAAACAGAAAATCAATGAAGAAACAGCAGACTGGAACCACACTATACACCAAATGGACCTAATGGATATATGTAGAGCAAGCTTGTCCAACCGTGGCCCACAGGCCACATGCAGCCCAGGATGGCTTTGAATGCAGCCCAACACAAACACGTAAACTTTCTTAAAACATTATGAGATTTGTCGCAATTTTTTTACTTAGCTCAACAGCTATTGTTATTGTTAGTGTATTTTATGTGTGGCCCAAGACAATTCTGCTTTCAGTGTGGCACAGGGAAGCCAAAAGACTGGACTCCCCTGATGTACATTCTACCAAACAGCAGAGGAATACACATTCTTCTCAAGCACACACGGAACATTCTTTGGGATAGATCACATATGAGACCGCAAAACAAGTCTTCACATATTTAAGATTTAAATCATATCAAATATCTTCTCTGACCACAATGGTATGGAATCAGAAATTAACAACAGAAGGCAAATTAGAAATTCACAAAAATGTGGAAATTGAACAACACACTCCTGAACATTCAATGAGTCAGAGGAGAAATCAAGACATACCTTGAGAGAAACAAAATAAAAACATAACATACTAAAACTTATGGAGTACAGCAAAAACAGCAACGAGAGGCAAGCTCATAGTGATAAATGCCTGCATTAAAAAAGAAGAAAGGTCTCAAACAATCTAACTTTACATCTCAGGGAATTTGAGAAAGAAGAACAAACTAAACCCAAAGTTAGTAAAAGTTAGTAAAGATTAGAGCAGAAATAAATAAAATAGAAACTAGAAAAATAGAAAAAAATCAACAAAACTAAGAATTACTTTTCTGAAATGATAAATAGAATGGCAAACCCTTGACTGACCTAACTAACAAAAAAGGAAAGAAGACTCAGATAAACAAAATTAGGAATGAAAATGGAAACACTACAGCTGACACCACAGGAATAAAAAGGATCATAAGAGACTACTATGAACAATTATATATCAACAAATTGCATAACATGGAAGAAATGGAGAAATTCCTGTAAACATACAACCTACCAAGACTGAATCATGGAGAAACAGAAAATCTAAACAGACCAATAATGAGTAAGGAGATTGAATCAGCAATCAAAAACTTCCCAAGAAAGAAAAGGCCAGGACTAGATGATGTCATTGGTGAATTCTATCAAACACTTAAAGAGGAATTAATGCCAATTTTTCTCAAACTCTTCTGAAAAATTGAAGAGGAGCAAATACTTCCAACTTCATTTTATGAGGTCGGTATTACCCAGATACCAAAGCCAGACAAAGACATTACAAGAAAAGAAAACTACAGGTCACTATTTCCAATAAGTATAGATACAGAAATTCTCAACAAAATATTAGCAAATTAAATGCAACAACACAGTGAAAAGATCATATGCCATGATCAAGTGGGGTTTATCCCTGAGATGCAGGGATGTTTTAACATATGCAAATCAATACATGCGATACACCATATTAACAGAATGAAAGATAAAAATCACATGATCATCTCAATAGATGCAGATAAAGGATTTGATAAAATTCCACATCCTTCCTTATAAAAACACTCAACAAACTAGGTTTAGCAGGAATGTATTTCAACATAATAAAGGCCACTTATGACAATCCGCCAGGTAATATCTTAATCAATGTTAGAATGGCTCTTATGTAAATTAAAGATCGCACGTGTTGGCAAGGATATAGAGAAATTGGAATTCTTGTACACTGTTGGTAGAAATGTGAAATGCAGTCACTACAGAAAACAGTATGGAGCCTCCACAAAAAAATTAAAAATGGAACTATCATGTTATCTAGCAATCCCATTCCCGGGTATACATCCAAAATAATTGGAATCAAAATCTCAAAGACATATCTGCATTCTCGTGTTTGTTGTAGCATCATTTAAAATAGCCAGGGCATTTGGGTTGGGAAGCTACCCCATTGTCTACTGACAGATAAATGGATAAAGAAAATGTGGCATTTTATATATAATGGAATATTATTCAGCCTTAAACACGAAGGAAATTTGTAACAATATGGGTGGACCTGGAAGACATTATGCAAACTAAAATAAGCTAGTCAAAAAATAACAAATATTGCATAATTTTATTGATATAAGAAATCTAAAATAGTCAAACTTTTAGAAGCAGAAAATAGAATGGTGATTGTCAGGCAAGGAGAGAAGGGGGAAATGGAGAGTTGTTGCTCAGTGGGTATAAAGTCACCATTATACAAGATGAATAAATTCTAGAGATCTGCTGTTCAACATTGTGCCTGTGGTTAATAATACAGTGTTTTCACTTAAACATTGAGGAGGGTAGATCTCATGATATATGATAACACACAAATACACACAGAAAAGCAAAGAGACACAAGAAACTTTAGGGGTTGATGGGTGTATCTCTTACCTTGATTGTGGTGATGATGTTATGGGTGTGTATATGTGTCCAAACTCATCAAATTGTATACGTTAAGTATATACATTTTTTGTGTATATCAATTGTACCTCAATAAAGCTGTAAAAAGATAAGAGGATATTATGAGCAACTTTATGCTAACAAATTTGAAAATAGAGATGACGTGGATAAATCCAAGCAAACCACAATTTATGAAAATTGACAAAAAAATAGAAAGCAATCTCAGCATCATACATCTGATTAAAGAAGGTGAATGTGTGATTTAAAAAATCTTCCCATAAAGAAAATTTCAGGTCCAGTCCAAATGGCTTCACTCTTGAATTCTTCCTATTTTTTAACTCTTTATAAATTTTAAGCAGGTCTACAGAATCATAGTTCAAGAGATGATTCTACTTAATTTTCTATCATCATTACTTTAGTTCATTATATTTAAGAAAATAGAGCATCAAAGCAAAATTATAAATTAAAAATTAGTGAACCTAATAAATTGTTGATTTTATATTTTTATAACAGATATGTAATTTAAATAAATGTATAAGATTTCTTCATAGATTCAAGTTGTTTACTCTTCAATGAGTAAAATATAGTCTCAATTTTCACACGAACAAGAAAATATGATGAAAAAATTGTTTTGATACAAAAGAAGACAAAGACATTATGGAGAGAAAGAAAAGAGAACAATCTTTCCTGTGAAGACAGATGCCGGTTCTGGGTGGTACCCAGCACCCATGAGGATGTACCTTCAGTGGCTCCAGGTAACGTAGGCTGGATTCACCTGACCTATATTATTTGGTGGATCCAATAGTTTTCAAAATGTTTGTAGCATTTATGGAGGTCATATAGAGACTTTGGTAAGTTCCAATATGAAAACTACAGTACACCCATAGGATCTTGGATCAAGGCAATTAGATTTCCAGTAAGTGACAATTTTCTCTTCAGTAACAGCTTTGGGCCTGATACTGCTCTGTGTTTGAGATTAAGAAAGATCATGTGGCCATGGGTTCTGAGCAGTCCATTATATCTGGGTGCTATTTTATTCAATCCATCATAAAGGGAGGCATCTTCAGCGTGCTCTGTCATCAAGGGGAAGGGCTACACGCAAGATCAAGCCTCAATATACCTTGAACGTGCAGGTTAGTTTCAGAAGTTGTGGGTTGTTAACCCTCTCAGAACCCCTACCCTGTCTCTCTGCTGCCCTCCCTTAATCTGCACCTGGACACATGAGGAGCTCCTTATGATTGTTTAACTAATGAGGAAAAAACTAGAGCTCTGTTTACAGGTGACTGTGCAGGTGACTACACACAATATATCATGGATTACGGTGGTATTAGAGCCCTACTCAGATGTAGCTTTGAAGCATAATAAAAAATGGGAAGTTTTTCTGTGGGCAGAACTTTAATGATTACAGTATGTATTATTTCCCACTTGTCCTGGACAGAGAGACAAGCAACTGTAAGGATTTACACAGACAGTCGGGCAGTAGCTAATTTTTTGGGTGAAGGTTAGGAACTCAGAGAATGACTCAAACATGAACTATAAGGAAGTTCAGGAAACATATGTGGGTCCAAAATATGAGCATATTTCTATCCTGTACACATAGTAGTAGAAATCCCTCACCCCAGAAGACCACTTTAATAACCAAACAAGGATGGGCTTATCTCCTCTGGATGGCAGTCATCCACCTGCCCCAGCTACCTGTGGTGTTGCTCACATTGCCCATGACCAGGGAAGCTATAGCGAAATAAACTTTCCCTCGCCACCACCGCTGAGACCCCAGTGTGGCAGCAAAACAATTATCCTCAAGACCCTCACATGCAGCCATACTGCTAGTAATTCCACTGGACCCCTTTCATCACAGAACATGCAGTCATTGTTTTTCTTATCAAACTATTAATAAACACTTCTGGGAGCTGAGTTTTCTGTTCTTACACATCGATGTATTGAGGGCCTTGTTCACCATCATGGCACCTATTCCATACTACACTTCTCCTAAGTAGGGACTCACCTCAGTGTGCAAAATGGAAGACAATGAGCTGATGGGATACACTGGTCTTATCACATTATGTTCCCTATAACCCAGAAGTAGCTGACCTCATTAAATGGTGGAATGTCCTGTTAAAAAGATGCAGAAAAAGCAAAAGAAGGACTTCTAAGGAATTAGAGGCTTTCAGGAGTGAAACATTGGTTACTCCACTTGGAAGGAACCCTACTGACTGAAAGACTGAATAAGGGCAAAACAACATCAAATGGGCAGGATTCATACATAATAGCTATGGCATAGTGACCAGCCGCATAAAGACCAGTTAGTCATGGTGAAATCTATCTGTTAGTCCACAGGTTACAAAATTGTGAGATGGTATTATGGCAGACCTAGAGGATGAATACAAAATACCCAATAACATAGAAGCAAACACAGAGACAATAATTTGGGTTCATGCCACTTATTTGGGAGGTGACTCTGGGAAGTACCAGCAGGATAGTGGGAATGTGAGATTGAGGAAGAGAAAGTGCAGACAATAAAGGATACACTACTGTGCATATTATCAGTGTGAGCAACTGGAGCTCACAAAGGATGAAGCACTCTGGAAAACTGTAGAAATATACACCTAAGAGTTCTTCCAATAGCTCCAGGAAGGGTGAGGAAAAGTGTATATTTGTCTATTAGTTCCTTTAGTCATTGGTTGAGGGCTGCTCCCAAAGTGGTGATAACTTTTAGACATTTCCTTCCCTGCCCCAAAAATGGTCAGAGAAGTCTCCAGTGGCCAGAGAGAGCCTACAGGTGAAGAGTTATAGGTGCTGACAGTTGGAAGTCAGGGCCAACATGTACTGAAATAGTACATGGTAAAGAGATATGAGATGCACTTAGAGATTGTATCCTGGGAGAACAGGGGCCTGGAGGCCTTGCTTCCAGGTGCAATCGCTGGCTGAGACTTTCAGGAAGGAGTACAGTTGAAGGTTTACGGGGTATGATTTTGTAATGTTAGATGGCAGCATTTGTAAAATTCTGTGAATGGAAATCTGCGCAAATGGATAGCCAAAGGAATTAACCTAGTGGATATCTATGGCTTCCATCTACCCAGCATCTCTTTCTTTGGGAGAATTGCAGGCCTCCCTCCCTTTCCCTCATGCCCTGCCACCAATATTCTCTTCTGGTAGAGAAACTCATCAGAGGATAACTCACACTCCTGCTCTACTGACCACAGGCGTTGAGCACATGCCCAAGCTAGGCCAAATTCCTTCTCTTGGGAGCATCTGAATGGGAATGCACAGGGAGGCAAGATGGTTGGCTCTGAGTTGTATGAAGGTAACAGTGTAATGATTAAGTCTGGGAATTTCTGTCTATGAGATCCCTGAATCTTTCCTACTGCATACTTCCAGAGACTGGTTTATCAAGCTCTCTAGTTCTATAAGCTACCAAGCATCTTTTCAATAAACCCCTCCTTTTGCTTAAATTAGGGTCAGTTTAGATGCGTTACCTCCATACAAGCTGAACTCACGCAAACATTCAAAGTTCCCTGGGTGTCACAGCAAAAATTGTCTGTATAAGAAATTACATGAGCTCTATTTCCAAATAATTTTAGGTGCATTTCCCCCAGATTATATTAATTTTTCTGAATAAAATGGGACTTGAAGGCAGACAGAAACTTAAAGCTAAGTATCTGCCTCTTTCATGTTCAAAAGGAGAGGAATTCATTGAAGAACCAAAAGACCAAAACACGGGCATGGAACTGACTGTGATACAAATTGATTAAGCTTCAAAGTGCTGAAGTCTTTAGAAGATGGAAATTGATAAAGAGGGAGAAACGGGCAGTTTCTTTAGCATTAATCTTTCTGAACCACTCTTAGGAGAAATACACATCCTTCCCCAAGGAGAAGGTACTTTGGAGGTCCTGTAGATTGCCCAAATTGAGGAAGGGCGGGAGGAGGGGGATGCATGAAACCCGATAAGCAGGCAGGCTGAGTTGGTAGTCAGCTCACCTCCCAACTGGGAATTTCTTTGCCTACTGGAGAGGAAATTTGGCAGCAGTTGACTTTTGGATAATAATGAGCTGTTGCAAATAAATGCCAAGAAATGCTAAATGGCCCATGATGTACCAATCTACACTGATTTATTGTCAATGGCTAATCAGAGGGTAAAACTTGATTAAACATTTTAAGATAGGACTGATTTAAGAGTCCTAATATTGTGTAAAATTGTAAATATCTTCCCAATTCAATTGCAAGACTTTAAAGATAAAGCTTTAAAATTTGTATTTAATACCTGTCTTAGTTTGGGTTGCCCCAGAAGCAGAGCCTAAGGTCTCTAGAACTAACTCATTTTGCGTAAAAGAAACTTTGTACCCTTTGACCAACATCACTTCCTTCCCCTTCCCCCACAATCCTTGGCAACCACAATTCTGCTCTCCACTTCTGTAAGTTGGACTGTTTCAGATTCCATCTATAAGACAGACCATGCAGTATTTCTGTTTCTGTGTCTTGCTTATTTCGCTTAGCATAATGCCTTCCAGCTCCATTCTTATTGTCACAATTGTCAGGGTTTCCTTCCTTTTTAAGGCTGAATAATATTCTGTCATACACATACACCACACTTTCTTTATGCAATTATCCATCAAAGGACATTTAAGTTGTTTCCATATCTTGGCTGTTGTGAATAATGTGCAATGAACATGAGAGTACAGATATCTCTTTGTAAACATGGGTTTTTTTGTGTGTGTTTTTTTGTTTGTTTATTTTTTGAAATGGAGTCTGGCTCTGCCGCCCAGGCTGGAGTGCAGTGGCCCGATCTCGGCTCATTGCAACCTCCACCTCCCAGGTTCAAGTGATTCTCCTGCCTCAGCCTCCCAAGTAACTGCGACTACAGGTGCACACCACCATGCCCAGCTAATTTTCGTATTTTGGATACTAATCCCTTATTGGATATAGGTTTGCAAATATTTTTCTTATATCATTTTCATTTTGTTGATTGTTTCTCTTGCTCTGCAGAAGTTTTTGGGTTTGATGTTATCCCACTTGTCTATTTTTGCTTTTGTTGCCTGAACTTTTGGGGTCATAACCAAAAATTATTGCCAAGACCAATGTCAAGATTGTTTTTCTTATGTTTTCTTCTAGGAGGTTTATAGTTTCAAGTTTTACATTTAAGTCTTTAATCCATTTTGAGTTAATTTTTGTATATGGTGTGAAATAGGGGTCTAATTAATTTTTTTTCTTGCATGTGGATATCTAGATATTTAAAAATCACCATTTGTTGAAGAGACTGCTCTTTTCCATTTTGTGTTATTGACACTCCTGACAAAGATCAATTAATCATATATATGTGGGTTTATTTCTGGGTTCTCTTTTCTGTTACATTGGTCTATGTGTTTTTATGCCAGTACTAAACGTTTTGATTACTATAGCTTTGTAGTGTATTTTGAAATTAGGTGGTGTGATGCCTTCAATTTTATTTTTCTTACTCAAGAATGCTTTGACTATTTAGGGCTTTTTGTGGTGTCATATTAATTTTAAGATTTTTTTTTCTATTTCTGTAAAACATACCCTTGGGATTTTGATAGGGATTTCATTAAATCTGTACATCATTTTGGGTAGTAAGAACATTTTGACCATATTAATTCTTCCAATCCATGAACATGGGATATCTATTCCTTTATTTGTATCTTTTTAGATTTCCTTCATCAATGTTTTATAATTTTTGGTATATAGGTCTTTCATCTCTTTGCTTAAGCTAATTCCTAAATATTTTATTTGTTGCTGCTGCCATTGTTAATGTATTAATAAATGAAATTGTTTTCTTAATTTCCTTCCAGATAGTTTGTTGGTGTATAAAAATACCACATTTTTGTGATTTTGTATGTTGATTTTGTATCCTGCAAATCCTTTATTGAATTTGTTTGTTAGTTCTAACAACTGTTGTTTTAGTGAATCTTTAGCATTTTCTACATATATGATCATACCATCTGGAAACAGAGATAAGTTTACTTCTTCCTTCCCAATTTGTAAACCTTTAATTTCTTTTTCTTGTCTGATTGCTCTAGGACTTCCAGTACTACGTTGAATAGCAGAGGCAAGACTGGGCATCCTTGCCTTGTTCTGGATCTTAGAGGAAAAGCTTTTAGTTTTTCTCCACTGATTATGACGCTAGAAGTAAGTTTTTCATATAAGCCTTTATTGTGATGAAATAAGTTATTTCTATACCTATTCTGTTGAGAGTTTCTTTTATCATGAAAGGATATTGAATTTGCCAAATACTTTTCCTGCATCTATTGAAATAAGCATGTGGTTTTTGTCTTTCATTCTGTTAATGTAGTATCTGTTGTATCACAATGATTGATTTTTGTACGTCAAACCATGGTTGAATCTCAAGGATAAATTCCACCCTGTCATGGTGTATGATCCTTTTAATGTGCTGTTGAATTCAGTTTGCTAGTATTTTATTGAAGATTTTTACGTGTATGTTCATCAAAGATATTGGCCTGTAGTCTCTTCTTGTGTTGCATTTTTCTGGCTTTAGTATCAGGGTGATGCTGGCCTTATAAAATGAGGTTAGGTGTGTTTCTTCTTCTATTTTTTTGAAGAATTTAATAAATGTTGGTGTTAATTTTTCTTTAAGTGTTTGGCAGAATTCACTCATGAAGGCTTCTGGTCCTGAGCTTTTCTTTGTTGAACGCTTCCTACCTTTCTGACATTACTTAAATTACATTAAATTTATTTTTATTAAAAATAATCTCTTCCTGTCATTCAGGAAGGAGGGTATTTATGCAAATACAGTGCACCATCTAGATCCATCTCCACAATTAGTTTTGTGAGTAGCTTGATGTCTGTGTATTCCACCTCTTCTTTTCTATACTTTTTCTGTACAACATTATTCCCTCTCCCCATGGCTGTGTAACATAGACTTTAGAGTTTGGTAGACTTAAATTCCAATCCAAGTCCTACCACTTGCAAGCTGTTCAATTAAAAAAAAAAGTAACAACTTTATGCAGATATAACTCACACACCACAAAATTTACCATCTTAAAGTACACAATTCTATGTTTTAAAATTATATTTAAAGAGTTGTGCAAACTTCACCACTAATTTTAGAATTTTTTTTATCAGTACTAAAAGAAGCCCTATACCCATTAGCAGATACTCCTCTTTCCCTCCTACCTCCTGAAATTCATTAGAACTTTCTGTCTCTGCGGATTTGCCTACAGAATAGAGAAAAGAATATTTGCAAATTATACATATAATAAAGGATCCATATCCAAAATATGTAAGACTTCTCAAGAGTTAACAGGCCGGGTGCGGTGGCTCGTGCCTGTAATCCCAACACTTTGGAGGCTGAGGCATGCAGATCACTTGAGGTCAGGAGTTCGAGCCCAGCCTGGCCAACATGGTGAAACCCTGTCTCTACTAAAATACAAAAATTAGCCAGGAGTGATGGCATGCACCTGTAATCCCAGCTACTTGGGAGGCTGAGGCAGGAGAATCGCTTGAACCCAGGAGGTGGGGGTTTCAGTGAGTTGAAATCATGCTACTGTACTCCAGCCTGGGTGACAGAGTGAGACTCCATCTCAAAAAATAAATAAAATAAAATTTAAGAGTTATCTTAACAATAAAAATACAAACAACCCAATTTTAAAATGGGCAAAGGATTTGAATAGACATTCCCCAAAGAAGAAATTTAACTGATCAATGAGAACGTTTAAAAATGTTCAAATTGGCCAGGCACAGTGGCTTACACCTGTAATCCTAGCACTTTGGGAGGTTGAGGTGGATGGATCACTTGATGCCAGAAGCTTGAGGTTATCCTGGGCACATAGTGAGACACTATCTCTACAAAAAATTAAAAAATTAGCTGGGCATGGTGGCATATGCCTGTAGTCCTAGATACTTGGGAGGCTGAGGTGGGAGGATTGCTTGGGCCCAGGAGTTTAAGGTTACAGTGAACTATGATTGCTCCACTATACTCTAGCCTGGGCAACAGAGTGAGACACTGTCTCTAAACAAACAAACAAAATTACAATGAGATATCACTTTATATCCTGTAGGATGGCTATTATCAACAAATCAGACAGCAACAAATATTAGCAAAGATATGAAAAACTTAAAATGCTAATATATTGCTGGTAAGATTGTAAAATGGTACAACCACTTTGGAAATACGTTTGAAAATTCCTGAAAATGTTAAACATAGAATTTCCATGTGGCCCAGTGATTCCACTCCTAGTCATATGCTTAAGATAAATAAAAACATATGTCCATACAAATACTGTACATGAATATTCCTAGCAGAATTAACCATGATAGCCAAAAAGTAGAAACAACCCAAATGCTCCTCAACTGATGAATGGATTTTAAAAATTGGTTATACAATTTAATATTATTTGGCAATAAGAAGGAATGAACTACTGATACATGCTACAGCACTGAAAACACTCTAATTGAAAGAAGCCAGGTACAAAAGACCATATACTGAACAATTGCAAGTTGTTTGGTTTGAGGATGCTAACTTTCTTTATCTGAAAAATGAGAATAATAATACTTACCTCCAAGGGTCATTATAATATTAGCAAAGGTATGCAAAGTGGGATGACTGGCATGGGAAAGTATGTGAGTGGAGATGATAACGTTGTTCTCATCATCTGACACAGGACTAGACATAGCAGATGCTTAGAAAAGACATTTTGACAGCTTGATTTTCAGCTCCAAGGACTTCCATGGTTGGCTAAAATTCTGGGACACGTCTGAACCAAAACTGTGAATCTAGCCTTTTTTGGGCAGGCAGGGAAACATTTCTAATTTCCTGATCTGGGTCTGCTGCTTGAGCTGCCCCTCTGATGAAATGCCACACATCTTCCCCGACAGCGTGCGACAGCCACCGCTGACCTGACTTACAAAAGCACTCTTTGAGCAAGGAAGAAGTAACAATGTTCTAAGGAGATTTAAATCTAGTCTTTTGGAAAACTCAGTTTTGGGTTTCTTTCTTTCCCTGGCATTTTGTCCTAGGGAATCTTTCTATCCCTTTACTCAAAATTAAACAACATAGTTTTATAGAGCAACTGGCCTGTGGGAGACCTCACAGGGGAACAGTTTGTAAGCCAAGGCAGTAGATCTCTGCTTGCCATGGTAACTTAGTCCCTGAAAGACAATATCCCTAAAAGACAACCCAGTTTCATTTTTCCCTGAGTCTGGTTGGAGTAAATACTTTAAGGGGCTTCCTGTGTGCCTCTTGGCCCGTTAAGTGTCCATGCTAACAAGTATACGGCAGTTGGGGACATGATATAGGCATGCACAAAGTTAGATTTTCAATCAACAAAGATCAACCGCTCTTAACTGTGGCTATTCTATTTGGTGGGGAAAAGAGCGATTCTTCTATTTGGGGGAAAGAAAGAGCTGAAGGGCTCTGCTGAAGAAAGAATAAAAAAGTAAAAAAAGAAAGAAAGAAGAAAAATAGGATAGAAAATAAGAATGAGGTTTTGGAAAGAGCCAGGAGCCCCAGGTTTGAGAAATCTCTTAATCTGCCTCATTGTGTGATCTTGGGTAAGTCTCTTTTCACTCACATCTCATTTCCTTATTAATAAAATGAAGGGTTCCTTTTTGTTTTTTAAGTTCGGGGTACATGTGCAGGTTTGTTACATAGGTAAACTTTGTGTCATGAGAGTTTGTTGTACAGATAATTTTATCACCCAGGTGTTAAGTCTATTATCCACTAGTTATTTTTCCTGAACTTCTGCCTCCCCCAACCCTCCACCCTCAGGTAGCCCCCAGTGTGTGCTGTTCCCTTCTATATGTCCATGTGTTCTCATCATTTAGCTTCCGCTTATAAATGAGAACATGTGGTATTTGGTTTTCTGTTCCTGCATGAGTTTGCTAAGGAAAATGGCCTCTAGCTCCATCTATGTTCCTGCAAAGGACATGATCTACTTCTTTTTTTATGGCTGCATAGTATTCCATGGTGTATATGTACCACATTTTCTTTATCTAGCCTAACACTGATGGGCTTTTAGGTTGATCCCATGAATTTGCCATTGAAAATGAAGAATTTCAACTTTGTTATCTCGTAGCCTTTTCTGTTTCCAAATTTCATGTTTTTATACTGTGATTCAGAGGCTTGCAATAAAAACATCTTGCAAGTATAGATCTTAGATGTGAAAGCATATTCACATCCTTAATTTCATTTGATTGCAGATCCAAATTTACCATGCCATCAGGGGTTGAATGTTTTGTAATTTGAGAGATAAGAAACACACTGAGAAGTAAAAGGATTTTCCCAGTGTCACAACTAGTAAATGGAAGAACAGTGATCAGTTACTCAGTTGGTCAAGCCAATTATAAGACACGAATAATCAATAGGAATTACTAAGACCCTTGCTGTTTGCTTCTTAAATTCATGAGTCTTTTTTTTTTCCTTGTTCACTTATTCTCTTACTTCTGAGCCCTTTTCTTGAAATCTCACAGAGGAGAAGGAGAAACATTCTCATAAAGACAGAATCACAGGGCAGTGACATTGTGAGTTAAGCCCAGGATAGACATGTGCACAGGATCCTGAGGCAGCACAGCTTGAAGGGTAGGGAACATAGTTTTTTAGGGAAGGCTCATTTGAAGGAAGAGATATCTGAGTTGACACATGCAAATAAGAGGATGGAATGAACAGGGAGCCTGCATTTTGTTAAAAAGCATAGCACTGGCAAAGATGCAGATTCAATAAGCAATTAAGAATCTGTGGGGCTCCAATAGCAGTGGAAGGAGAGTAGAGGTAAGGGGTTATGGGAGGTAGGGTTGGAGATGTGGTTAGATGCCAGATCCTGGAGATCCTGGGGTTCCCTACTTGGCAGTCATGACTTTGTCCAGTATGCAATTGAAGTGGGACTGGGGAGAACAGAAGAGCATTAAAGATGGAAAGGCAGGTCAGGTATGTACAGGGTGTCCCAAAAGTCTTAGTGGAGTTTTTTGTTTGTTCGTTTGTTTTGAGATGGAGTCTCACTCTGTCACCCAGGCTGGAATGCAGTGGTGCAATCTTGGCTCATTGCAACCTCTCCCTCCTGGGTTCAAGTGATTCTCCTGCCTCAACCTCTTGAGTAACTGGGATTATAGACATGCTCCACCACACCCAGCTGTTTTTTGTATTTTTAGTAGAGATGGGGTTTCATCATGTTGTCCAGCTGATCTCGAACTCCCAACCTCAGGTGATCCACCCGCCTCAGCCTCCCAAAGTGTTGGGATTACAGGCATGAGCCAACACACCCGGTTGTTAGTGGGGTTTTAATCTTTAATAACTTGAGAAGTATGAATGCTATTAACTTTAAAAAAACTTGAAATTTAAAATATTCAAATTTCGGTTGTACTCATTTTGTGAATTTTGAAAGGTAAATTTAAAAACTTTGTTTTTCCCATATTTTATTGAGATAAAGTTGACAAATAAAAATTATATGTATTTATGATGTACAATGTGATGTGTTGATGTACATATACATTGTGATGTGATTACCACAGTCCATCATCTCCCGGAGTTACCAATTTTATTTTTTATAGTAAGAACATTTAGATTTGTTATCTTAATAAATTTCAAGTCTACAATGCAAACTATAGTTTGCATGCTGTGCAGTAGATCTCCAGTCCTCATTCATCCTGCATAACTGAACTTTGCACCCTTTGACCAACATCTTGCCATCCCCCGACTGTCCAGCTCCTGGTAACCAATTTTCTACTCTGCTTTTATTAGTTTAACTTTTTAAGATTCTACATCTAAGTGACATCATCCAAAACTTGCCTTTCTGTGTCTGACTGACTGCACTTAGCATAATGCCCTCCAGTTTAACCTTTGTTGTCACAAATGGTAGGTTTTCCCTCTACTGAAAGACTGAATAATATTCCAAGATGTGTGTATGTGTCTATATGTATGTGTGTGTGTGTGTGAGAGAGAGAGAGAAAGACAGAGAGAGGCACAGATAGAGATATATCTATATTTATATACCCCACAATTTTTAAAATTTATTTTTCCAACAATGGATACTTCGGTTGGTTTCATATCTTGGCTGTTGTACATGATGTTGCAAGGAACATTGCTGATATCTCTTTGAGATACTGAGTTCATTTCCTTTGGATATATGCCCAGAAGTGGGATTGCTGGATCATATAGTAGTTCTGTTTTCAATTTATTGAGGAACCACCATAGAGTTCTCCATAGTGACTGTACCAGTGCACATTTCCTCCAACAGCGCATGAGGGTTCCTTTTTCTCCACATCCTCATCAACGCTTAGCTTTTGTCTTTTTCACAATAGCCATTTTAACAGGTATTAAGTGTTATCTCTTTGTGGTCTTGACTTGTATTTCCCTGGTGATTAACGATTTAGCATTTTTTCATATACCTGTCGGTTATTTGTATGTTTTCTTCAGAGAAACGTTTGTTTGTTTTCTTGCTATTGAGTTGTTTGAGTTCCTTATACATTTTTAATAGAACCCCTTATCAGATATATGATTTGTAAATATTTTGTCCCATTCCACAAGTTGTCTCTTTACTTTAGGGATTGTTTTCTTTGCTGCACAGAAGCTTTTCAGTTTGATGTCATTTCATTCATTTATTTTTACTTTTGTTGCCTGTGTTCAAAAAGTCACCATCCAAACCAATGTCAAGAAGATTTTCCTTTGTTTTCTTCTAGGAATCTTATAGTTTCAGGTATTTAATTTATTTTGAGTGATTTTTGTATATGGCATAAGATAGGATGCAAATTTATTTTTTCTGATTATGATATCCAGTTTTTCCAACACCATTTGTTAAAGAGACTTTCTTTTCCCCACTGTATATTCCTGGCACTTTTGTCAAAGATTAATTGACTGTAAATGCATGATTTATTTCTGGGCTCTCTATTCTGTTCCATTGATCCGTATGTATGCTTTTATGACAGTACTATGCTGTTTTGGTTACCATAACTTTGTAGTACATTTTGTGTGATGCCTCCAGCTTTGTTCTTGCTCAAGATTGCTTTGGCTATTCAAGTTTTTTGTGGTCCCATACAAATTTTAGAATTGTTTTTTCTATTTTGATAAAAAAAAAATACCATTGAAATGTTGACAGAGATTGCAATAAATCTTCAGAATGCTTTGGGTAAGTATGCACATTTTAACACTATTAATTCCTCCAATTCATGAATATGGGCTATCTTTCTGTTATTTCATCAATGTTTTATAGTTTTCAGTGTAATGATCTTTCATTTCAGTTAAATTTATTTCTAAGTATTGTTAATGCTATTACAAATGGGATTTTTTCTTAATTCTTTTTTTGATAGTTTGTTGTTAGTGTATAGAAATGTCACTGATTTTTCTATGTTGATTTGTATCATACAACATTATTGAGTTTTTTTTTATTAGTTCTAACTGTTTTTCTGTGGAGTCTTTAGGGTTTTCTATATATAAGATCATGTCATTTCTAAACAGAGATCATTTTACTTCTTCCTTTCCAATTTGGCTGCCTTTTATTTCTTTTTCTTGCCTAATTGCTCTGTCTAGGACTTCCAGTACTGTATTGAATAGAAGTGATGTGAGTGGATATCCTTTTCTTGTTTCTGAGCTTAGAGGAAAAACTTTCAACTATTCACCATTGAGTATGATGTCAGCTGTGGGTTTGTCATAAATGGCCTTTACTATGTTGAAGTACACTCTTGCTATCCTAGTTTGTTGAGTGTGTTTATAATGAAAAGTTGTTGAATTTTGTCCAGTACTTTTTCTGTATCTATAGAGATAATCATGTGATTCTTATTTTTCTTTCTCTTAACATGGTGTAACACATTTATTAATTTGTGCATATTGAACCATCCTTGAATGCTAGAGGTATCACTTGATCATGGTGTATGACTTTCTTACTGTACTATTGAATTTAGTTTGCTAGTATTTTGTTGAGGATTTTTGCATTACTGCTCATCAAGGATATTAACCTGTAGTTTTCTTTTCTTACAGTGTTTTTGTCTGACTTTAATATTAGAGTAATCCTGGCCTCATAAAATAAGTTTGGAAGTGTTTCCTCCTCTTCAATTTTTGGGAAGATTTTGTGAAGAAATGAAGTTAATTCTTCTTTAAAGATTTGGTAGAATTTACCAATGAAACCACATATTTCTGGATTTGTTGTTGTTGTGAGGTTTTTGGTTTCAATTTCCTTACTCATTATTGGTCTGCTCATATTTTCTATTTCTTTATGATTTAGTCTTGGTATCTTGTATTTTTCTAGAAACGTCTTCATTTCTTCTAGGTTATCCAGTCTGTTAGGGTATGATTGTTCTTTGCAGTCTCTTATAATCTTTCATATTTCTGTAATATCAGTTGTAATACTTATGCTTTCATTTCTGATTTTAAATCTTCTCTCTTTTTTTAAGTTAATTTAGCTAAAATTTGTCAATTTTGTTTCTTTTTTAAAAAATTATTTTTAGTTTTATTGATCTTTTCTATTGTTTTTCTAGTCTATATATCATTTATTTCTAATTTGATTATTATTAGCTTTTTTTCCTTCTGTTATTGTTTCTTTAAATAAACTTTCTGTCCTTTTCTCTCTCTCTGCTCCTTGTGATACTCTCATGATGTGAGTTATCATATTGGTTTGCTTCGTGGTGTCCCATACGTCCTGTAGACTTTCTTCACTTTTTTCATTATTTTTTCTTTTTGTTTCTCTAACTGAGGAATTTCAAATTACCTGTCTTCAGACTCACTGATTTTTTTCCTTCTGCTTAATTGAATCTTCTGTTGAAGTCCTTTATTGAATTTTTCAGATTAATCATTGTGCTGTTCAACTCCCAAATTTCTGTTTGGTTCTTTTTTGTGGTTTATATCTCTTTGTAAAATTTCCAATTTTGTTCATGTATTGTTTTCCTGATTTTTTTGGTCTAGTTGTCTGTGTTCTCTTACAGCTCACTGAACTTCTTTAAAACAGTTATTTTGAATTATTTGTCAGACAGTTGTGGATCTGCATTCCTTTAGGGTCTGTTACTGGTGCCTTATTTAGTTCCTTAATAGTGCCATGTTTCTCCAATTATTCTTTATCCTTGTGGCCTTGCATTGTTGTCTGTGTATTTGAAGAAGTAGGCACCCCTTCCATTCTTGCAGACTGGATTTAGCAGGGAAATTCCTTCGCCAGTAAGCCTGTCCAGAGATTCTGGGAAGCCTGTCTGGTGAAGTTTTGGTAAGCTTGCTGCTGGAATCCTCCGGTGGGTTGGCCTGGTGCTTGGGTCTACAGGGGCTGGCTTGGTGCCTGAATTTGTGAGGGCAGGTCTGGAACCTGGAGTTTCAGGGGCTGGCTTGGTATTGGGGTAGGCCTGGAGTCCTGTATTGCAGAGGCAAGCCTAGTGCTGGGATTTACTGGAGTGGGCCTGGTACTAGGGTCCATGATGAAATTGGGTGCTCACCTCACTCTCTTTCCCTGACTCAGAGAGAATCTCTCTCCTCACTGTGTTGCCTGCATTTGGGGAAGGGGTAACATGGGTAAAGCTATCCTTTCTACTCTCTTCGATATGTCTCTTTTTGTTTCCATGTTCCACCTAGGTACTGTAATCTCTTACCTGGATTCCTTAGTTCTTGTGAAGGTATTTTCATGCATGAATAGTTGTTCACATTGATGTTTCTGTGAGAGAATGAGCCCTGGAAACTTTTATTCTGCCATCTTGCTGACATTACTTCTTGAGAGGCTAACATTTTATTTTTTTAATTAACATAGAATAAAATTGACTTTTTGGGATTCAGAAGCAATGTCAATTTTAATACATACATAGATTCTTGCCACTACCACAAGAAACAGAATACAGACATTTGCATGACTTAAAAAAACAAAAACCAAAAACTCACTCTCCTTTTATTCTATTGATGTTACACCATTGACTCCCTGCCAGGTCTGAGGACACATACTGAATTACACTTCTGGCTTTTCTGGTTCTCCAGCTTGCAGATGATGTATCAGAGGACAGCCTCCATAACCACATGAATCAATTCCCATAATAAATCTCTCTCTCTCTCTCTCTCTCTCTCTCTTTCTCTCCTATCAGTTCTGTGTCTCTGAAGAACTCTAGTACACCCTTCCTTAGAGTTTTAGGTTCCACTGACATTATTGTCATGGCCACCACCACAGTGGAAAACTGGTTAGATTATTGGGTGTGAGAGAATGGGTAAAAGAAACAATAACAACAAGGAATTTCCCTACTCTGACTAAGCATTGGGAGATATTTCCCACTCCTTTATCAAGAACTAGCGGATTTTTCCTGAATCTCTCTCTGTTGGCACTAATGCACACCTAGAATACTGATCTTCCCCATCTGCCTGCTGCTATTTCCTTTTCAGAGTCCTCAAATAGTTGCTCCATGAACTCTCTCTAGGTTTTACAGTTGTACTTAGTGGCAGGGACACATTGGAGTACATTTACTCTGTTTTTCTTGGGCTTGTGAAAGATAAATTTTTAATTTTAATTTTTTTGTGTTAGTGAACATTTGCCATTTCCAATTAGAGGTGTATTAGATGTCAGCGCTACTTACTCGTGTGCACAGGGTACCTCCTGCAGTTTACAGTCTGACCAATTACCTGTGGTCTCTGCTGAGAGGCTGTGAGTCTCCAGAAAACTGGTCAGCATTCCTTGAAGGCAGGGATCAGCAACCATATTTTCTGAAAGAACCAGATAGTAAATATTTTAGGTTTGCAGGCCATATGGTTTCTGTTTCAACTACTCAACTGTGCTGTTAGAGTGTGAAAGTAGTCACGGACAATATGTAAATCAGAAGGCACAGCTGTATTCCAAAAACACGTTATTTGAAAAAGTAGCTGGTGGACTGGATTTGGCCTGTGGACTGTAGTTTGCTGACCCCTGATTTAAGAGGTCAGTACCAGTTGGGAACAGCAGTTACCTTTCTTCTGTAGTGAATTCCGGTCATCTTTTTCCAATTCTTACCACCCTAGAACAAGGTTTCTAGTCTAGAGGTTCATAATCTAGGAAAATAAAATTTTTTTCTCAATTTTAATTTCCATTAACCTATATCTAAAATTTAGTGTTTCCTTTTAGGGTGAACATAAGCAACTATTAACAGTACCTGTGACTTTGCTGCCAGTAGAAATTACAGGTCCTTCATTGTATTATGGTTCTTATAGCTATCCCAAAATACTGTTTGTGCTCATCACTATTTTAAAATCAGGGAGGTTCTCTGACCTGCCACTAGGTATTGTTTTGTGCATTAAAAAATTGTTACATATTACGTACTACACCACAGGCGGCAATGGTTCAGCAATCCCAAGTCCTCAGCTCTTGCTTTTTCTTTTTTAAGATAATTTATTGAGGTAAAATTTATATAACATAAAATTAACCATTTTAAAGTGAACAATTTAGTGGCATTTAGTGTACTCACGATATTATGCAACTACCACCTTTGCCTAGTTGAAAACATTTCCATCAGTCCAAAGTAAAGCCTCTTACCCATTAAGTTGTTTCTCCCCATTATTCCCTCCCCATGGTCCCCAAAATCCACCAATTGGTGTCCTGTCTCTATGAGTTTATCTCTTCTGGATATTTCATATGAATGGAATCATGCAATACGTGATCTTATGTGCCTGGCTTCTTACACGTAGCATAATGTTTTGGAGGTTCATCCACATTGTACCTTATATCAATACTTCATCCCTTTTTATGGCTGAATAATATTCCATTATATGTATATACATCAACTTGTAATTTGTTTATCTATTGATGGGTATTTGTGCTGTTTCCATCTTTCGGCTATTGTGCTGCCATGAATATGTGTTTACATGAACTTGTTGGAGTACCTGTTTTCAATATTTTGGTGTATATATCTAGTAGTGTAATTGTGGGGTCATGTGGTAATTCTGTTTAACTTTTTGAAGAATTACCAAATTGTTTTCCTCAGTTGTTCAACCATTTTTAATTTCCACTAACAATGTACATGTTCCACTTACTTTTTGTTTTTTGATTATAGCCACCATAGTGGATATAAAGTAATAGCTCGTTGAGGGTTTGATATGGATTTCCCTAGTAACTAATTATATAACTGTAACTTTGTCATCAATGGAATTCACAGATTTTTTATATCACATGTTTTATTTATTCTTTTCCAATATGTCTACCTTTTTTTTTTTTTTCTTTTTCTTGAATACTTGCTCTGGCTAGGACTTCTGGTACAACATTAAACAGCAGTGATGAAAACAGGTATCCTTGTCTTTTTCCTGTTCTTTGTCCATCATGTCACCTCTCAGCTTTTATTTTAAGAATTTTTTTGCCACAGAACCCCTGGTTTCCCAGAGAGAGGACAGCAGCTTCCTTTGAAATTGAGCCTTTGTAGCTATGTGGGCTCCCACTGCTGTACCTTAAAATAAGGAACCTGCAAGCCTTTATAGGGACCAACCATGCCTGTTCCTATTCCTGATAGTCAGTGAGAAAAGAAAGAGACAAAGCCTAGAAAACAGGCTGTGCTTTATGTATTGACAATAATAACCAGACCTAACCATGAAGACAAAATGCTTTCACTTTCATCCTCTCAACAGTTGCCATCTGGAAATGTGGAGCATCACGCAGTGTGAGCATCACACAGGCAGTGACTAAACTGAGGAAATTTAGCCTTAACCTTGTCCCTTGGTCCTTAGGACCCAAGAAAAGCCCGAGGGACAAGGTCCTAAAGCACTCTCCAGTGTGCCTCTGGGACAGCCCTTGGGCATTTCTTTCTTCTCTTTACTTATGGTTGCTAATCAAGGTAGCCCATGAGCTACCTGCCCACCTGCGGATGAATTAAATCTTGGTTGCCTCTGGTGTTCTCTGATTTTGTGGTGGCTACTTCCAGGTGCTGCCCCATTTCCTGTGAAACAAAACCCTACCCACCTCAACTGCCACCAAAGCCTGACCCTGGGAAAAGCAGTGCAGCCCCAAGCCCTCTAGGGGGCACTGTTAGCCCCAATTGTAGAATCTTGAACTACATCAAACCCTTAAGTGCCCTTGGAAACATTCCAGTGCCCAGTGGGGACCTGGATGCCAACACCAGCCATCCTGCAGCCAGCCATCTCATGTTGTTGGCCTCATGTAGATATTTATTCCTTAAATAAAGTAAAACAAAATGTGTGCTGTTGTAAAATGCACACTATACAAGAAATGTCTAAAGGGAAGGGCTATTTCTTTCCTTGCACTTCCCAGCCAGGAGATCTAATTCGCCTGAGTGTGCTTAGCAGAACTTGCCTGCAGTGTTCCCAGTGAACAAAGGATTTGGCATGTAAGGGGCATGGAGTCCTCTCATGCTCTGCCTTCAGAGGGTCCCAGTGGAAGTCCCAGCAATGCTGCTTACTGTCCAGTTAGCTGTGTGGTCTTCAACCTGCTTCCCCTCTTGTAAAGTGGAGATAATGAGAACACACATTCTACAAGGTGGTTTTTAGGATTGAACTAGAAGAGGCATGTTTACCTCCATGTTTGGCACAAGGTAGCCTTCAGCCATGAATGAGGAGAGATGGTTCTGAGCCTGGATGAGCACAATGGTGAAAAACACAATTCTGAAAATAATAGGGGTCTCCATTAGACTCCCTACAGGCAGCTCAGGCCACCATGTCCCTCTGAGCTACAGGGGCCAAGGCAGCTGGCAAGCCTTGTTGTTCAGGCTGTCGGCTTCTCCGCCTGCCCCAGTGTCTGCCACTCACCTTACCTTTTCTGCCTGGGCTTCTGGTTTCCAATAGAATCCAGCTCAAATGTGCTGATCTCCCCCTTACCTCAAGCCAGGGCCTAAGCTACCTCATGTGCAGGGTTTTTCCTCCCCTGGTCAGAACCATCATGCTAACCCTATAAACCTCTGACCCCAGATGGAAGAAGGCTGAAATTCTGGGGAGAGCCTCCCGCATGGTGTGGGTCATTTTCCTCCTTTTCTAGTCTTCACTGCCCCTTCCATTGTCTAAAGCAGGGGCCCCTAACCTAAAGCTCCATGTGGGTCTAGAAATAAAATTTTAGGGAGCCTGTGGACTTGGACAGGAAAGAATTACATCTTCATTTCTATATAGTTGAAATTTAGCATTTCCTTCTATTACGGAAGTAGCTAACACAGTCTAATGGAATTAGCAGTAACTGTAACTTTGTCATCAATGGAATTCACAGATTTTTTATATCACATGTCAGTGACGGATTGTTTATGTTAACCACGACTTCAAAATTAGAGTCATCATTAGACCTAGAGCTAGGTCTTGTATTTAATCCAGAGCTGCTCAGAGAATGGTTCACAAACTGGTGCCAGCCCATGAACTCTTACAGATTCATGACCAAGCAAGAAGAGGCATTGAGAGGAAGATTTAGAAACTTTTACAACAATTTCACAGAATAATTTAATATACTTTGGGTCTGAGAATAAAAAATGGGATTTGTATTTCATATTCTTTTTTATTTCATATTTTTATTTTATAAAAGGTGTCAGTCCAAGATGGATTGGAAAAACAAATTAGTCCTTTTCAGCAGTTTGAAAAGCACTGATTTAATGGGTTAACAGGGAAGCAAATGTATTTTTAAAAAATGTTTTGATAACTGTATTTCAATCTAATTGTTTTCCTTTGTATTCCTATACTGTCTTGTGGAAAACATCATTCTAAAATAAGTGATTACAAAAGAGTTGGTTGTATCAGAAGAACCTTTGGTCCAGAAGGTCATAAGAAGTACATGGGCTTTGATTTCCAGCATGCCCCAGCTCAGGGACTGGAAATGTATAACTTTGGCTATGGGAATCTGGGGAACTGAAAATCTGGTGGAGCCTGTTCTGTTACCCAGCTCTCCTCTGGAGGCATCCTCCTTGGCTCTCATGCTATTGGGAGCCTCTGGACAGGAGGGCTTCCCTCCCCAACAGCTGGTCTCCTTCTGCCTTTGGGGCTCTGTTGGGCCAGCTTGGAGAATATCTCCAACATACCCACTCCTATATGGCCAAGGACATGGGTTTGGAGGACAGAAAATAACCATCTCTTCAGCACCCTCATCCCTTCCTACATGCACACACACTCACAGGCACAACACCTGTATAGACTTGGCATCTATGAAAATGTCAGTGCTTGTTCTCCCAACACCTGGTTAATGACTTGTGTATGAAAACTACAGAAACTTGTAGACTTAGGAAACAAAGACACTTCCAAATCTGGAAGTCCCAATTTGCAGATTGGATTTTCAAAGGATGTTTCAGGTTTGATGGTTGGACACTGTCATTGACATTTTTCTTAGTAATAATATTCTTAATGGTGTTTGTGTCCCCATAAGAGCCTATATCACTCAATGTGGCTGAAATGTTGTATATTCACAATAAAAATATAAATTTCCAATATTCATAAATATTATACCAAATGCTAATATTGAATATGGTCAAGGCATTTCTGGGGCATCTTGAATATTGACGTTTGATAACAAGAAAACATATTAGAGGAGGAAAAGAAAGTTGATAAAGAATTTTACAGTTTCTGGACATCAGTAGATGTCATTAAACACTTTGACTTTTCTTGAAGTGTAGCCCAAGCATTACTCATCTTAACCTTGATTAAGGTTGTTTTTGGCTCGCATTCAGACCACAGGAACTGGGAGAGAGAGTAAGAGAGGAAAAGGGAGGAAGAAAAAATAAGAGAAAAAGGAGGAAGAGGACATGTCTGATGACGGATTTACAAATTGAGAAATGTCTTGTTTGATGTGAAATTCCCTGTCATGAATGGGGAAAGGCAATGGAAAAAGGAATATTTCGAAATAAATATCAGGTCGGACAGGTATTTGTACCAGTTTCCTTCTTGGTTGCTGTCTGAAGCTGGAGGAAAGGCATGAGAGTGTGGGAGATGGGGATTTCAGAGTGGTCAGAGGAAGTCGGGGGATGAATTGAAATTAAATTTTACGTGAATAAGTCTTCGGAGAGTTAGACGTTTCTAACCTGAGGAGTGTCTGTATTTGCTTTGTCCATAATAGCCTCTCATAAAATGATTGTAAAACTGAATACTTTGTGATATCTCATTCTGTTACCATTTCCATTGTCTAGAGTTTGACATTGACATTGCCAGAAACTAAAATTTCTGGGTCTAAGGTACATTCTCCCATCCTTCAACTGGGTCAATGTGTTCCACGATTTCATGCATATATGCGAATGACCTACCCCCAGGCATCACAAATCCTCTTGATCCATGCCAAACTCCGTCTCTACTTGGGTTACCGAGTTTCACACAATTGAGACACCTGATTAAATACATATTGTCTCTCTACTGCAGCAGTAAGAAAGAAGAGGGGAAAATTTTGTGAATGGAGATATTTCTCTCAGCTAGACATGGTAACTTAATAGAAATAGTTATCAGGTGAGTCATCCTTGACTCATCCTTTATGAATGGAAAATTAAGCCGTGCAATGAAGTTTTTAGCCTTTGTTCTCAAGTCTGGAACATGCCTCACATGAGAGGCTGCTGCTTAGGGAATCAAGATTATAATAGTTGGGTTCTTAAATAAGAAAAGTTCTTCTCATGGTGAGATTGTCCAAAATGCATGTCCTCAACTTGAAGAACAAAGTCAGGTGTATAAAAGGCTCTTAATGAATATTTATTGAGTGAACTAACTTACGAATGAATAGGTTGGTGAGGAAGAGAGAAGAGCTGAGGGTTACTCTTAGTTTCTGGCTTGGGGAACAGTGTTGGCTTGTGGTAGTATTAACTAAGAGGATACACAATAGGAGGAGGTCTTGAATGTTGGGCTAAAAGTCAGTGTAATGGTGAGTTCAGTTATGAACATGTTAAATTAGGAGTCTGCAGGACATTCAAGTAGGTACCTGGGTATTTGTTGTGAAGAGTGTGTATTATGAAAATTAAACAGGCCTTGCTGATGTAAAGAGAGTTTTGCCAGGATTAATTCTCTTTTCTTCCCTTCCACTCATTTAATCTTTCTTTTCAGCTTTTCTACTTTCCTTTCACAAACATTTCTGGGTTGGCTGTCATTTGCAGAGCTTTGTGTTAGGTACTGTATGTACATGAGAAGGAACAGTTTTAACTCATCCATTTAACAGTTTTATTGAGTTCCTCTTATATGCCAGACCCTGACTCAGTTGCTATATTGGTCTGTATACAAGTGTACAAGTAGACATAGTCTCTTCTCAGGAAGAATTCAAATCATTTAAATAGTAAGGCACCAACTCGTGAAACAAGTAACTGTTCAAAATTAAAGATCATTCTTTGCCTTCAACACAGGACATGTATATATTAAATGATTACTCCAAAGTCAAATAAATGATTTTTCAAAATCGAACAAAGATTTCCTATGAGAAATATTTAGCAGGAATTAATTGGGCCATTCACTTGCAATCCTTCTTGCCATATTGAGCCTTTTAAGAATCTATATTTTTAAGTGGCCCTGCAGAGAAGTCCTTTGTCCATAGTACAGATGGTGGGAAAACAAACCCCATGAGGATTCCAAAAGCCTAGCCACCAAGAGGAGACTGAAGTTTTGAAAGGGTCCCTTAGTGATGGAAATGCTAATGATGACTGGAGTTCATTACTTTAATTGCTGTGTTTTCGCAAAGCTGAGTAACAGATGATCTCATTCAATCCATCAAGCACTGCTTTACAAATCCAGGAGAGTGAAATTTTAGAAACAACAAAATTAATTCAGTTGTTTCATTTTTAATATGAATTCTGACTAATTTAGCAAACATTTTTTAAAAACCTTAAAAGGAAATACAAAATAAAACTATAATACAATGTACTTCCAAAAGAAAAGAGTCTGAAAATACCAAAGGTTGGCAAGAATGTAGAGCAATTAGAATTGTCATATATTTCTGTTGAGATTAAAACTTGATACAAACACTTCAAAAATTATATTGTAGTTTCTTATAAAGTTAAACATAACTACATTATGACTCCTGGCTACATGGCCAACAGAAGTGAGTGCCTGTTTTCACCAGAAGGTATCTACGAAAATGTCTATAGTAGCATTTTACATAGTACCTCGAACTGGAAACAAACCAAATTCCATCAATAGTAGACTAGATTGACTTGTTGGGATATATTCACACTACTACATACTACTTCTCAGAAATGAAAAATAACACACTACTGCTCCATGAAACATGGATGAATATTTAGCAAAAACCAGACATAAAATAATACACGCTGCATAATACCATGTCCATGAAGTTCCAGTACAGGCAAAACTAATTGGCGATGATAGAATAGTGGTTATCTTTACAGAATATTGGTTGGGAGGATTTGAGAGAACTTTTCGAGGTGTTGCAAATGTTCTACATCTTGATCTGGGTGATGGGCCACACAGGTTTAAAAAGTTACACACTTTTAGGATAGGGATTCTTTAAAGGCATGAAATGTGAATTTTTAAAAGAACAAGATAATGACATAATGTAAGTGGAAGAAACCATGACTATTCTGAGCTTATAGTAGGTGATCAATAAAAGTTAATTAAGGTAAATGACCCACCTTCAGAGTCCAGGCAGCAATCAATGTCAAGGCAGGCAGAGAGTGGAACGGTGGGATGGGCAGGGAAAAGTGAGTGGCTGGGGGCAATGATGGGTCATCTAGAGACTTGCTCCCTTGTTTGAATGAGCTGGACATTTTCCTGGGACTGCAGGTGTGAGCACTGGACAGAGAGGTGTGAGATATGTTCCCCTTCCATGTGAGGAGTATGGCAGAGTGCCCATTCTGGAGAGTGCCAGGGTTACCTCTCCCTCCCTTGGCCCGGATGTCCCAGCCTCACTCAGTGGGGCCATGTGGTCCCAGGGTTGTGTTGAAACCGATGTTTGATGAACTAAGAAGCAGAGTCTGTCCACCATTTCATGGGAGGGGCAGTCAAGCAGCTGCTGATGAGCACTCTCCACTTGGTCTCAGTACATCCACCATGTTGGTTGTATGAGGGAGGCACCAAGGTCTGACAGGAAGAGCAGGGTATCCCCTTCCCGTGCTTGCTCACAACAAGTCAGAACTTCAAGCATATCACTTGGGCACATTTGCTTATTGTCTTCCCCACATCACAACCTTCCTTAGAGAAGGAAAATAGGATCTAAAAGAGAACAGGATGAGAAGGCCCCAATTCCAGTTTCCATCATTCCATCACCCTACTGTGAAGCATTTACTGAACATTCTTTGAACTTCAATGTCCTCATCTGTAACAAGGGATCACTGCTGAGTCACCCACATCTCAGGCTCTTTAGGAGAATAAAATGAGGAAGCTGATATAAAAATGCCTGGGAAAAGTTAAGCATTTTCCCAATTAAAAATAAAAACAATGGATGACTTGAACAAAACTTTTACAAAAGAAAATACATGAGTGCCCAGAGAGCAAATGAAAAGATACCCAATATGTCATCAAGAAAATGCAAATTAATACCACAAATATCCCTTCACAGTCACTCAGGTGACTAAAATTAAGGATTGACAATACCAAGTGTTGGTGAGATGGCAGAGTATCCAGAACTCTCATACATTGCTGGTGGGAACATTAGCTGATACAGGCACTTTGGAAACTGGCCGTTAAAAAAAAAATTAACATACACTTACGACCTACCAGTCCAACTCCTAGGTATATATACAGGAGAAATAAAGTCCTATGTCCACAAAAAACTATTGTACGAGAATGTTTATAGCAGATTTTTCATAATAGCTGCATCCTGGAAACAACTCAAAAGTCTATCAACAGGAGAATTGATAACAAAATAGTGGCATAGTCATACAATGGAATATTATGCAGCCATAAAAATAATGAACTTCTGATTCAAACTGAATGTATCTCAAAACAATATGCTGAGAGAAAGAAAGTGAGATAGAGTTAATACTGTATGATTCAATTTATGTGAAATTCAAGAATAGACAAAACTAATGTGTGGTATTAAAAATCAGAGTAGAGCTGGCTCTGGGGTGAGGTGGGATAGGATCAACTGGAAAGGTGCAGTGTTGACATTTTGATTTAGGTGTTTGGTCACATGGGTGTATACGTTTGTCAAAACTCATCCAACTCTGTATATTTAAAATCTATGTATTATAAATATGTAAATTATATACTCCAATTTTAAAAGTTGTGAGTTTCTTAGTATTATAGAATCAAAAGACATTTTACATGTTTAAAAAGTACAAAAAATATGGACATTATATTACAGAAATTATAAAGAACAGAAATTCTCCCATTAACTATTTTGATTTATGTCCTTCCAGGATTTTTCTATATGTACATTCTTTTCTTTGCTGAATCAGACTTTTAAAGGTAACAGTGCAATGCTTTCATTTACAGAGGAAGATACTGAAATCCAGGTGAACAAACAAGCCAAGATTGGTCCTGTACAAACCAGTTGGGACTGACTCAAAGCTAGTTCTTCAAGCTCCAACCCTGTGGTACTATAAAGAATATATCTGATATATAACAATTTATATAAAATAAAGAATATATTCCTGGTTCCTGGCACAGAGCTTCGGAAACCTTTGGAATTTCCTGAGTGATTGGAGTATCTTTGTTATGCTAATGAGGTGACTCATGGTAGGTCTCTTACTAGCATCAGGATGAGGGCTGGTCCTTAGAAACACCAAATGTGATTAGAGGGTTGGGATTTTCAGTCCTGGAGAGGAGAATAGAGGAAGACTGGAGACTGACTTTAATCCCATGGCCAATGATTTAATCAATTATGTCTATGTAATGAAACCCCAGTGAAAACTCTGGACATTGAGGCATGGTGGAGCTTCCTGGTTGATGACCACACTGATGTGCAGGGAAAGTCATACATCCTGACTCCACAGAGAAGGAGCATGGAAACTCTGCATCCAAGACCCCTCCAGATCTTCTCCTACATGTATCCTTAATAGTAAAAGTACACTGGTAAGTCCAATGCTTTCTGTGAGCTCTGTGGGCCATTCTAGTGAATTATGGAAACTGAGAGGGTCACGAGAACTCCCAAATTTACAGCCAGTTGGTTGGAAGTGGCCTGGGGCCCTTGAAGTGCAGCTGGCATTTGAAGTGAGGGCAAGCTTGTGGAGGACTTTGCCCTTCACCTGTGGGGTCTGTGTCAACTCTGGGTACTTATATCTGAGTTGAATTGGAGAACACCCAGGTGGGGTCAGACCAGTTGGGGTAGAAATGGAACAAATCCCTTTTCCCATCCTATTTCTGGCTTGCCAGTTGACTTGGTGCCCATCCCAATGCCACCTTCTCTCATCTCACCCTAAGTGCCCTGAGAGTTCAGGCCTCAGTTCTCCACTTTTGTGATCCAGAACCAGCAACACCAATAACGCCAATCACTGACTAAGCTTTTACTCTGCACGAGGCCTTTACACCTCTTACCCTTCTAGCATACAATACCATGCAGTAGACATTGTTATCATCCTTATTGTGCAGACAAGGAAGCTGTGGTTCAGAGAGGAAAAACCGCTGCTAAAGTCACGGAAGTTGATAAATGACAAGGCCTGCTGGTTCCACACCTGTGTCCTTCCGCTTCGCAACATCACCTCCAAAGCCAAAATTCTCTTTCTCTTCTGTCAGTCCTTATGACTTTTGTCCCCTTAGCTCTACACAGAAACCATATCCTCTCTCCCTAACACTATGTCAACAAATATTTGTTAATTTGTATTTGATCACAAATGCATTTATCTGAGAACTAGAGTACCTGAAGAGCAGGAGCAAAGCAGAGACCATTAAGAGACGAACTCTGCTCTGCTTTTTGGACCCTGTCAAATTTGTTAGTTTTTCCACTGAACTTGTTAGTTAAGGTCAACTCTTGTTAGCTTTGAATATTCCACACTGGTCCCCAAGGCCAAGGAGATGACCCCAGGCATCTGGGAGGGATCAGGATTCTAATTCCAGGAGAGGAAAACAGCTCCCTGTTACTGATTGCTAGGGGTTGTGCTCTCCACAATTGTTATTTTAATCAATTTCCCTGTTCAGAGTGCAGGGCAGCAGCCTTCTAAGCATCGAGGGAAATTAAACGCATAAATCATTCAACCGCCCTCCCCCGACTCCCTCAAAACACACATGGCACTATGGAGAATTGCATCAATACAGTAATTAGTCCAAGGAGGAAGATCTAGTCTTCCTCCCTCTGATTCAAAGTCAAATTTCCTACAGCATACCTTGCATTTTCTACTTCTATTATCAGGTTCTCATAGTACATGACTAAATTCAGCAGATTTCCTATTAAGGAGATTTAAACAGCACACTTCTCATCAGATTTAATTGCATTCTTTCATTTCTTTACACAAGTTTGTTATTTTAAAATAGTCTACAGCAAAGTCAGACACCTAAATATTGGAAGCCATGTCTTGGGGCAGAAGAGAGGAAAATCTGGTTTCTAGCAAGGACTCCTATAATCTTCATTCCCCTTCCCTTGACTCAGGAAGAACCTATTTGATTCTTTCTGAAAGCAAGTTGAGAGTATATTGAATTATATATATGTTTCAAAGTACAATTGTAGATCAGTTGATCATTTTTCTTCATTTTATTATTTTGGTAAGATATTTATAACACAAAATTTGCTATTTTAACCATATTTAAGCATACAATTTAGTGGCATTAATCATATCTACAATGTTATATGTAGATATGACCACCACTATTTCCAAAATTTTTCATCACCCCAAACAGAAACTCTGTACCCATAAAGCAGTAATTTCCTATTCCCCTGCTCCCAGTCCCTGGTCATTTCTAATCTGATTTCCATCTTTATAAATCTATTCTAGGTATTTCAAATAAGTAGAATAATGCAATATTTTCTTTTGTGTCTGTCTGGCTTATTTCATTTAGCACAATGTTTTCAAGGTTCATTCATTCATTTTATAGTAGGTGTAAAAACTTCACTCCTTTATATGGCTGAATAATATTCCACTGTATATACATACCACACTTTTTTAATACATTCATCTGTTGATGACACTTGGGCTGTTTCCGCCTTTTGGCTATTGTGAATAATGCTGCCTCAAACATGTACGTACAAACACTTGTTTGAGTCTCTATTTTCAGTTCCTTTGGGTATATAACTAGGAGTGGAATTAATGCATCATCTTGTTATAAGAGTGTGGGTCTGCACTTGCTTAGCCATAAGATCTTCATATTTCTGTGACTGCCAAGCTCTTCTTCCTCCCTCCATCCCTCTCCTCCTCCCTATCTTTCTCTAGAACTGTTATTTCTTTTTGGATCATTTGCCTCCAGACATTTTTTCTATTCATTACTAAATTTACAACCATATCAAAAATATGTAGTACTGTATAGCTATTTTTATATAAACATTATCATACTGTATTATTTTGAAAATTGTTGTATTCACTCAACAAAGTGACTTTAGATACTGTCTGTGCAAATAGGTATAGATTTATCTTATTCAAACTGGTGCATAGTATTCCATTGTAGGGATAGACATGGTTCATTTGGACTTTCCCCTGTTGATAGACATTTAGTTTGTATTCGTGATTGCAACAGTGTTGTAATAAACATTCTAGTATGCCTTTTTTGGCCCATTTGCTAGGGCTTCTTGGATTGCTAGCAAGAAGCTAAGTTGCTGGAACACACAACAACCATGTTTTAAATTTTAAAAGTCACTGCCTTGGGTCCTCCATAGAGCCTGTAACCAGTTCACTTTTCTGTCAGTGGCATGTAAGAGAACCCACTTACCCACATCCTCATGACATTGATGTTATGTGTGGCACACATAGCCAGTTGTCCGCTAAAGAGTCCTGCTCTTGTTCTGTAGTCTAGAGTTATTGCTAAGAGGCTGCCACCCAGTCCAGGACTGCATTTCCCAGCCTCTCTTGCCTTTAGGTAAGGCCACGTCACTGGTCTGCCCAAAGAAAATTGGGCAGAAGTAATGAGCTGGTCTGTACAAACGTCTGGTGCCATCCCTTTCTTACAGGGGGGCAGAGGATCTAGTGGAAAGCTCCAAGGCCCATAGGGGGAAACACAGTCACCGAAGGCCATCAGTCTGAGCCTGAGAATGTCGTCATGGAACTGAGTACCTCTCCCTGTCACTGCTGATTGGTCTTTAGCTGAAGAGAAAATTAAGTATATTGTATTAAGTTGCTGAGACTTTTGAGGTTTATCTGTTAATAGCAGCTAGCTTCTCTTACTAACATATTATTTCACTTTTGCCAATCTGATGAGTAAAAATTGTTTTAATTTGCGTTTCCCTGGATGCTAGTGAAGTTGGGCACGTTTTCATGTATTTATTTGTCACTGGCACTTTAAATACGACCTCTTTTAATATATAACAGTCTACTAAATTAGTTGTTATAACCATTTAAGGATAAATATTTACCCTGGGTCCTATTGGTAGCAAGTGATGAAGGCAACTTTTAAACTCAAGTCTGTCTGGTTCCAAAGCCATCTGGGGCAAGGTGAACATTAATTCATCTCGACAAGGGATTAGTTTTCAAGCTTTTAGTTTTAGTTATGGAAACCTGCCTTCAAAGGAAATTTTATGTGGTGACTTAATAACAGATGATGATGATGATGGTGATGAGGATGAAGAAGATGATGAGCATCAGAGCCAAACTTTTGGGCTGGAGGGAGACCAGGTCTTTCTATAGGAGAATTCCTGTTACTTTTCTATATTCATTCATTTGTTCATTCACTCAAAAAATATTTGTTGAACATTTCTTATATTTTAGGTAATGTTCTAGGCCTTTGGGAAACAACAGTGAATGAGACAAAATGTCCACCCCCATGAAGGGTTAAGATATTGCACAACTCCAGGGGGCACCATTCATCTTGTATCATATATAAATGGTATCTCCTGGAGCTGTGGGATGTGGTCTGCTGGCCCATGGACCTAACACTCTAGTGGAGATGACAGATAATAAACAGGTAGACAAATAAGTATAGAGTATCCTAGCAGGGAATATATCTGCTAAGAAAAAAAGATAGCAGGGAAAGGGGTGTAGAGGGAGGGTCTTCCTATTTATTGGGAGTACTAAAAACCCAGAGAAAGGGGAAAGCACGCAGAACTATGGGAGCAGGAAATGGTGCTGTTTTCTTGCATTGTGTGCTACACACAGGCTCCTCTGGGCTCCCATAAGCATTAACTGTAAGTAGAGCAATAGTACTTAAACTTGGCTGCAATTAGAATCACCTAGAGAATTTTAAAAATTACTGATTCCTGGGCCTCACCCCAGGGATTCAGGTTTAATTGATCTGGGGTGTCACCTGGGCATCAGGATTTCTTAAAACTTCCTTCTGTCATCTTCTGAAAGATTTTGGAATTGAGATGAGGAGATGGATTTAGCTCATCATTGATGTGGGGAGTTCTCTTGGAGTTTCCCTCTTCTCATCTCCAAACATGAGCAGAATTGTAGAAGGCTTTGCAGGCAGGTTGATGTAGCCCTGCTGTGACACTTGGTTTTGTGGTGACCAGCTGTCCTAGGTCACTAGTCACTTGACAAGCTGTTAGATTGGAGCAGAATTCTTCAAAAACTCTGTCTGCAGGTGACAAGTTCCCCTCTCACTGTCATTAACTTGCATCCCCACCATCTGCTTACGTGTGAGATTGACATGTTTTTCTCCTCTGTTGTGACAGTAGCTTTTTTAAAAAATCCGATTATTAAAGGTTTTGTCCTAATTATACCTTCTTTGAGATCCTAGCTCTGCCACTTATTAGATGTGTGGTCTTGAGAAGGTGACTGAACCCCTCTGTCTTTGACTCTCTCATCCACAAATAGGGATAATGAGATCTACCTGGAGTCATATCCACCAGAAAGGGCTAAACAAAGGGTTAAATGGAAAGCATGTCGTAGAGTGCCTGGCACATGGGCATCACAAATATTAGTTTTCTTTCTTCACACTAACGCCAAGACAATTATTGGGAGTTGTGAATAGAATTCTCCAAAAATTCCTGATGAGAAATGCCTGTGACTTGCTAGGTCTTGCTGATGTTTAATGCCACACAAATCCCTCAGTCCATGGATGCAAACTTTGTCCTTCTACTCTAACTTACCCCCAGGCTTACCTAGGACTGGCTTGGTCCAGATCAGTCATGATCAGTAGTGCCACACAGTGGGAGTACGGCTGCAAAATGTGAAGGAGGGATTTTCAGTTCCCATTAAAGGAGTTGAAAGATTGACTATAATTTTAGTAACTTTTGTCCTTTGAAGAAAAATGCCCTCCCCCATCAGATGGCATGAGTTGCCATTATATGGTTGTGGCATATATTTTTTCTAAAGATGGCTACCATACCATGTCCCATCCCACACCTACTGCGTACAATGTAACACTGATGGCTCCATCCATGAAGTGGTGGGAGTCTCTATTCCCTTCCCTTGAACCTGAGTGGACTTTTATGACTACCCATGCAGCACAGTATGGCAGAAGTGATGTGACTCTTAAAGGTAGATCATAAAAATTGCATGCACTTCTGCCTTGTTCTGTAAGGACTCTTAGACTTGAAACCTAGCCATCAGACTGAGGAAGCCCAGGAAGCCCCATGGAGAGAATGTGTGTTGTGTTCTGATTGACAGGTGAGGTCCCAGCTGACAGCCAATATCAACTACCAGACATGTGAGTGAGTGCAGTGAGTCTTTGGGAGATTACTGTCCCAGAGGGTGAGTCAGTCCTGACTCTCCAACTGATACCTGATACTACTCTTGCCAACTGATACCTGAGTAGATAAGCTATGTGAGCTGCACCCTGTCCAAATTGCAGATTCATGAGCAAAATAAATGATTGTTATCATTTGAAGACACTAAGTTTTAGGATGGTTTATTACCTAACAACAAATAATGAATACAATAGTCATTTTGTTATACCGATATTTGGTTATCTAAAACCAAGCTACACTGTAGCTGGTTGAACAGGAATCTGCTAGAAGGGAAGCCCTCATTCCTTGGATGCAAGGATGTGGTCTCAGAAGATAAACTGAAATTTAGTCAGCACTTTCGGGAAGAATGTTGAACAAATATTCATTCGCTTTCCTTCCCACTGTGGAAAGAGGGTGCTTCCCTGCCCCTCCTTGACTATGGGCCAATTTGCTATGGACCAAAGAGACACAGGTAGAAGGGGCAGTGTGCCAGTTCTGAGCTTGGGCTTTAAGAACACGGCAAGTTCCCACTTAACCTCGTAAGCACGTACCATCCACTGTGAGAAGAACATGGCCAAGTAGTCACTGCTCCTTCAGTCCCAGTCCCAGAATGAAGACATACAACAGACCTTGACCAGACCTCAAACCTGAGGCCACCCAGGCTCAACTGGGTCCAGGCAATCTATAGCCAATCTATAGCCAACCCACACACCTATAAGCAAGAAATAAGTGCTTGTTGCTGTGAGCCTTGAAGATCTTGAGGTCATTGGTTTGTGCAAGAGTAGCTAATTCAGGAGGCAGCTGAAGTGGATCCATCTCAAAGACCAGATCATGTGTACAAGCCATGTCTAATATTCAAACTTAACTACTTTGAGTCCTGGTCTTGCTACTTAGTGGTCAGCTGTGTGACTTTGGGAGATTTGTGTAACATCTCTGAGCTTCCATTTTCTCTTCTTAGAACAGGGAAAAGATCTACCTCACAGGATGTTGTGAGGATTAAATAAGAGGATGTTTGCAGGTTAAGTACCCAATACTTGGCAAGCAAAGCTGAAATATTTGTTCCCTCTTCCTCACTTGTATTCCCATTGCCACTGGGATTCACTGGATCTAAAAGTCTAAAGAAGGGATTTTTAGGGAAGGAGTTTAAGGGTGATATCCACCACATCTAAGATGTGTGATGGAATCTAAGAATCCCCCAAATCAAGTTAGCTCTGGAGGAATCCCAGCCTGCTCTGGAAATTGTCCTGTTTTGATACTGTGAGGACTCTGCTGATTTCCCTTAGGGTTTAGCATTTTTTCATGTCTCTGGCTAGCTAAGCTATGCTGAGATGACGAAGATGAAGGGGAGTTTTGCTCCCAAGTGGGCCAGAATGTGACAGGGTGCATCCTAGGCCTGAGGGCTGATGGCATAAGAGTCTCAAAGGGGAAAACTGAAACTCAGATTTCCCATCAGAAAACTTTCCTCACACCATACATGACACACACACAGACATACACACACACACACACATATATATATTTTATATGTATATAAAAAATATGTGGACATGTGGTATCTGTCAAGATCCAATTGGGAAAGCAGAACCACTATGACTATTACGAAATGAGAGATTTATATGGACATTAAACCTATACAAATGTGGGAGGAGCTTGGAAAATAAAGGTCCAAAAAGGGGAACTGGGAGGTCAGAGGAAATGCTCTCTCCAGCGCTCCTGAAGCAGCGGCATGGGAGGACAAGTTGGAGTCTGCAGGGGAGGTGGGGAGGTGGCCAGATGCACCAGCTGCCAGCGTGGGGTTGCAAAGGGGAAGGGAGAGGCTATGGAGGGCTGCTCATAGCCACCGCTGCTGTGAGGGCAGCCCCGCGTCAGGGGGAAGGCAGCTGTTGGTTAGCAGGGCCAGAGTTGAGACCTGGTTGCTGAGTAGGGGAGAACTTAGGATGAGGTAGAATCCACCAGCACCTTTTTGTCTGTCTTTGTCACTAGATCTGGCCACAAAGGCTATCTGAGAATAAAGGCTGTTGATTTACTTCTGCCCTCCATGTCTCCTGCAAACTTCTTTCTCAGCAACTCTACCTTAGAATCCTAAAGAGAAGGGGATTGTAAGAAGCAGCTCCAGTGCCACCAAGGTGACACACTGCAAAACCACTGTTCATACAGATGTGTGTGCATGGTTACAAAATTCACACATGCACATGTACTTGCTGGAACAAATTCAAATGAAATCATAGAGTATAAAACAGGAAAGTTAATCCTTCCATTTCTTTCTTGGAGTAACACCTTAAAAGTCTTTGTTTTTCCTGCGTGTAGATGTAACACATATGTGTGTATTCATCATTATACATGAACAGATTATATGTATTTACATACTTTTTATATACAAAACCAAAATCAGGCCATAAATATTCTTTTGCAACTTATGTATTCAATGCATGCCTATGGACTTCTTTTCACATCCATTTGTAGACCTCTCCCTCATTATTTGTGTAGACTGTATAGCATAACATTTTTTATATGGGCTAGAGATTTAGAGTGTTTCCTGTCTCTCTTTATTGCAAACAATGCTGTACAGACACACATACATACGTTTCTGGGCTTGTACACAATTTCTATAGACCATATTCCTAGAGGTAAAATGTCATTTTTTACATTTTAATGACTCTAAATGACCCAAAAGTTTGATGACCCAAAAGGTTATACTGACCTACATGCTCATCAACAGTGTATATTTATTTCTTTTGTTAATTTTTCTGTGCCTTGTAGATTATGTCCACTTTTCTAATGCACTATTTGTCTTTTCATGTCCATTTGTTGACTTCAATATGATGTGAATATATTCTCTAATTTCAGTTATCTTTTCATTTTGTTTGTGGTGTCTTTTTAGTTTAAAAATGTTATATTTTTATGTATTTAGTCTTCTCCTATATGTTTTATAGGCTTAATTATATGTTTAGACAACTTTTACACCCTAGGATTATAAAACTTTCATCATATTTTATTCTGGATCTTTAATTTTTTTCATAGTTAGGTCTTCAAGCTACCTTGAGTTTATTGTTATGAGTTTGTGGTAAATAATTTAACCTTGCCTCAAAAGACGTCTGGCCTTTGATGTTGGCTTCTGGGAGTTACTCCCTCAGGCCTTGACATGATATTCCTGAAAGAAGTGTCTTGGTTTGCCTGGAAGCCTTGGGTCACGGTGGGTAGTCTAATAGTATGATTTATGATCAAGCTGGCCATGTCTTAAAGTAGGGACTGGCCATGTGATTTAGGATAGCAGCTTAGGGTCATGAGGTATCAACTGATATGAAGACTGAACTCCAACACATGGGCAATCAATCAGTCAACCATGACTACGTAATGGAGCCCCAATAAAAACTCTGAACTCAAGGCTTGAGTAAGCTTCCCTGGCTGGTAATGAACTGTGCATACTGTCACGCACCAATACTGGAACAGTAATGCATTCTGGCTCCACAGGGAGAAGACAATGGAAGCTCCACATTTGGTACGTCCCTGGATTCCACCCAGTGAGCTCCTGCCCTTGGCTAATTTGAATCTCTTTCCTCCCCCTATAATAATGAATATAACAGAGTTCTCGGAGTCCTAGTGAATTATTGAAACTGAGGGTGGTTTGGGGAACCACCCAAACTTATAGTTGCTGTCAGAAGTGAGGGTGGCCTTGTGTGGACTGTTCTTCTAACTTTGCAGTTGGCTAAATTCTCACAGTGAGAAAAGGTAGAAACCCAATACATTGTCTCTCTTTTACCAAAGAGATACAATGTTGTCAACTCTTCTCTTTACTGACTTGGAAGGAGAACTCAGTCTTATGCTAAACTCAGGGAGTTGTTAAGAAATGAAGTATTGGTCTGTTTAGACATGAGACTAAACTGCTTAAGGAAGTTTGTGACTGGGTTGAGATGAACAGGACGTGTTTCAGGGGTGTTTCTTGGGGCCATGTTGAAATCAGCAATGTTCTGAGGGAAAGAATAAGGATCTAAGAGATACTAGCTCTACCCTTGTTTCTCCCCCAACCCCTGTTCCCTAGTCATCATCATAGGGTTTATGCCTCCTCAGGCCACCAGTTGTCACACAAATGCAACCTCAAACAGGATACCGATTAGGGTCCTCTGGATGGCATCACAATGTGGGTGACCTATCCTAGAGTCCCTGTTTTACTGGCATGCATCAGCTCTCTTTCCCCAGTCTCCCATTCCTACACATGCCCACCTCATCGAGTATTTATTGAGTGATAGGAATTGTCTTTGCAGACCTCCCATCCAACAAGGGCTTCACATGGTGCCTTTGGCCCCCTTGAATACATAGACCCACAAACCCTAGAATTCACCTCAGGCAGTGGCCAAGTTTTTCCCGCAATTCCATTGTTTTGTTTTGATACTTAATGAAAAACACACTGAGCATATTTGCACAAGAATCATCTTGAAGCTAGGGGGTCACTCCTCTCAGAGTAGAAAGTCATGGGAGAGAACAGCTTTTCTGACCCCTCCTGTTTTGGTTCTGAAATGCCTTGTCTAGCATCTCTAATTGCTAGTCACTCTTCATTTCTCTTTCCTCTCATCTGGCTGTAAGGATAACACATTTATAAACGCCTCCTTCCTCTTTCCTCAAAAGGCCAGCTTATTTTTCTGTCTGTAAAGGACACATTCCAAAGAAGGCAGGCTCCAAAAATCAAGAAGTCTTCCTTTTTAGCTTTTCTCTTCCTTCTGTACCAGGAGTCCAAATACCTTAACCTTCAGGCACCCACATACTTGGTCCCAAATTTTCCCATGTTGAGGCTTGTCCCCTCAGCCTGGCTGCCTCCAAAGTGAGGACCATTCCATCAACCTTGCATTCCTGAGCCCCTGCCACAGGGGATGGGAACACCGCCAAACACTCCAAGCAGCTAAAGTTGACATCAGAAATACTGGTGAACACAACAGAACAAAATGCAATTTAGTAGAAAAAGCAAGACACTAGAGTGGGGCAGTCCAATGCAGTAGCCACTAGCCGCATGCAGCTATTAAAATTTCAATTAATTGAACATTTTAAAAAGCTAACAATTCAGGTCCTCAGCTGCCCTGGCTGCATTTCAGGTGCTCAATGGCCTCACGTGGCTAGTGGCTACCATATTGGGCAGCATAGATACTGAACTTTTCCATGATCACAGAAAGTTCTGTGGAACAGCACTCCTCTTCAATAAGCCTTTCCCAGTTCGTCTGGAGACCTGGATTCCAGCTCTACTGGGTTGTCTTGGGGTAACGCTGGCTCCCTTTGTGACTATCACTGTACCTATGGCTTTTTTGTCTTCTCTACGGCTATGAGTATTGTTTTCATTGATGTATCGCAAGTCACCTATTTTGACAGGTAATTTTATTTTCAAATTCCCACTGGGAATTTACATTTGATTCTCAATAGACCTGCTGAAATGAGAGTGAGTGCCATCCGTTGCGAGAATTGAAAACCCAGTAGATTTAAATGAAGATATATATGAATGTGTGATGGAAAAGTCCAGACAGTCTTCTTCAAGGAACATGTTTGTTTTCCTATTTAGTAAGTTACCATATGAATAGAGAGGAAGTTTAGGAAATCAATGTTCTAGTGCCCAATCTGTTTATTAGCAAGGGGGCCCGTGTATGTCATTATGCCTCAAAACAGTTTGGAGAGAAACATCTGTGGGTGGCAAGAGCAGGCTGTCACTATTGCAAGCCTTCCCCAGTAATTCTCTCAGCCTGACTTCCTCACTCTGCCCCTCTTTATAGGCCATTGAGACAGTGTGGTGACATTTTTATTTGCTGCCCAGATTTTCTCATTCTTGGGCTTTCTTCCCCTAGGGGATAAGTGGTGATGTGTCACAGTTTCTGCAGCTGGAGCAGGGTGCTGGATGGCATCTCCCTGTGTCCTCTATCACAGCAACTGCTGCATTACTGCATTTCACTTCCTTTTTGATTTCTTGCCTTTGGAGTGTTACTAGCATCTCTTGGAAATGCACCAAAGTAGTCATAACAATTGCACAAGGAGCTGGCAGAAAAACAAGTAGGAACAAAATAAGTGCCTCCTGAAGACAAGCAAGGTCTTCCATCACACATTTGTCCAGCTCCTAAGCTGTTATCTCAGCCAGTGGAATTCCAGCTGTGGCCTGGCTGTGTGAGAATCTGCTGTCCAAACCGTCAGAGAAAAAGGAGGCATCGCCTCCTTAAAATGGCTTGGCTGGGTTCTCTAATGTCCACATGCTGCCATTAGAATGGGGTGGCCAAGGATGCTTCAGGGACCAGTATCTACAGGCTGCCAGAGGCAGTTGGGGGCGGGAGGGGCGGGGCAGAGGGAGCCAAGGGTGAAGGGCAGGGGAGCAGGTCCTATCTGGGCACTGCCTTTTCTGCAGAGTGAACCTGGGAGGTGCCTTAGCTCTCACAGTCTCAGGAGGAAATGGAGATCTCTCTCAGGGCTCTGGCAACCTCACAGAATTGTGATGCTAAAATGAAGTGCACGCATAATTGTGCTTCTCAGATGGTAGATGACATTTATTGGGTATGTGTTGGAGAAGCACCAGCCTTTTCCCTCTGGTTCCCCAGATGGGTCTGAAAGACTAGCGAGAACGCCCACCTGGCAGAATGTCTCTCCTAAACTATTTCATAGTCACCCTGGTTAAACCTAGCTCTGCAATCTTTATGCCACATAAGTAAGTAGAGTTGCCCAAGTAGTCACTCATTCACTTTACCTCCAGCTGCAGAAGGAAGGTACTGATTAAGTTTTAAAAATAGGAGTCAGAATTAGCAAAGGGGTACTGGGCATGTTACCCCTGGGATAATGTGATTCATTAACAGCCCTGATTCATCACCTCTCTCCATAGCTACACTTTTCAGCACATAAGTTTCCAGTTTCTTTCATTAAATAGGTGGAGTCTTTTTCACCTAGATAATTGGTGATCTGGGTTCCATTTTGATCTGGGTTCCACCGTGAGACTTACTTCAGTCAACAGACTTTTGCAGAAGAGATAGTGTTGCAGTTTTGGGCCTAGGCCCCAAGAAGCTCTGAACAAAACAGATCTCGTTGTCCCAGGTGTCCCAGCCAAGGCCAGCCTTTACCAGCTGACAGTCAGCCAGCCCCAGCCCCACAGCAAGCCCTGCCAAGATCAGCAGAGCTGCCTAGCTGACCCCAGCTGACCCCACACACATGAGCAGAATAGATGCCTGTTGCAGAATGCCACTGAGGTTCAGTGGCTGTCTATTATGCAGCATTATTGTGGCAACAGATAACTAATATCCCCTTACAGAATGAAGGGTGACCCCTTCTGAGTATTGGGGATGAACTGAGAGTCTGCTTCTCAGAGAGAAAATAAGATTTTGTTAGCTTTTCTAGAAAGAAGTGCAGGCTTTAACATCACAGTCTCTTTATGCCACTGAAAGTTTTTAATTCTCAAAGATGATGCTAGTGACTTTACTTTAGGGCCATCCTTGCCTCAGGCCCTGGGTCAGTCCTTGTCCCATTTTAGTAGGATTCAGGAAGCCCTACAGCACTAGCTCAATGATTCAGAGGTCAGCACTTGGCCGCAGGGTCTGTTCTATTCCTTTACCGGGTTCTCATCCTGCCTCTAGTGGCTAAGTCTTGCTTTTGTGGGCTTAGTCAGCTGTGGCCATTTCCATTCTCAGAGTACACATTCTGTCCACTCCTTTAGGTTGCTGGAGCCCTTTTGCTTAAGTTTGGTTTCTGGAATAAAAGCACCACACAGCTACATGACTAGGGTGTAAGTAATAAAAACAAAGCCCGAAACAGACAAGCAAATAATCAAAAGTCTTTACTTGTCACTGTCTGAGGCTCAGGCATTGTTCCCACCACGCCTACGTCCTATCCCAGGCTGCCTTTACTCTATAAATCCCTTTCTACTTTCACAACTGACTTCTCTCATCACCATGCCCCAAGTGCCTGCTCCACTCTGCACGAGTGACTTTTCTGTCCTAGGTCTTAGCCTACCACCAACTCAAATATGCCAGAAAAAGGAAGACATAGGGAATCTGGCTGCTGGGGACAGCTGCTGTGACACTGATAAATGCCAGGGAAAGATGGTGTCCAGCATCAGGCCAGTGGCCTTTTGCAATAAATACTGGCTTAGAATAAAAGGTTAAGAGACCTCTGATCTCATCAGAGCCTAGAAACCACCTTAGCAGCTGGAGAGTGATTCTGTTTCAACCAAACTCGACAGAAGAGAGAGAAATCAGAGTGGAATTTCCCCAAGTATAATACTGGGGGATATTAGGTGTACAGAAAAAAATGAGGGGATTCTATCATCAAAAATACAGGGAAGATTGGGCTAAACAGTTAAACATGCTTCTTTGTTGTAGCTCTTCCTGGAATATTTGATAAGTGATTATGCATTCTCAATCTCCAAAAGGCAGGTTTTGAAAGTGCAATTTTTTCAGGGACTTTATCACAGAGCCTCTCAAAGGACATGGTGGAACACTGATGTAGAGAAGAGGTTTGAGACCCGACATCCCAGCAAGGGCCCAAAGGGTCTATGCAGAGCAACCTGGACCGCAGGAAAGAACTCAGGCTCTGGAGGTGCCAGGGATAAGGTGGAGCAGAGCCAGCATGCAGGGCAGCCTGGGGACACTTGGGAGAGGCAGGACATCTTCCTATAGCCAGGACTGGCAGCATCCTTGTGCCCTGGAGATCTAGTCAAAACCAGACCATGGTTCTAGAAAGGCTGAGGCTTTCACTTGCCTGGGGAGTGGATGCAACTCTAATCTCTCTTGAACCAAAAGCTGGAGCATCTGTGTGGCATCAGGAGACATCCCAGAAAGGCTGAACTATAAAACAGGCTGTAACTCGCCACCTCCTACCACTTCCAGGAAGCCTCAAAAATCAAGTCAGTTTTTGTTGTCTGCTAAAAGCCAGGATCAGAAATCTGTATCCTACAAGTGCTTGGGAGTTGCAGCCTCCACCAAGTCTTAACTCTTTTCCTTTGATCTTTTTGCCTTCTCAGCTTAGAATTTTTATGATGGCGAAGCGTCTCTCTAATTCTTTCTCTTTGTTTTTGAGATGGAGTCTTGCTCTGTCACCCAGGCTGGAGTGCAGTGGTGTGATTTCGGCTCACTTCAACCTCTGCCTCCCGGATTCAAGTGATTCTCCCACCACAGCCTCCTGAGTAGCTGGGATTACAGGCACCTGCCATCATGCCTGGCTAATTTTTGTATTTTTGTAGAAATGGAGTTTCACCATGTTGGCCAGGCTGGTCTCAAACTCCTGACCTCAGGTGACCCACCCGCCTCAATCTCCCAAAGTGCTGGGATTACAGGTGTGAGCCACCACACTCGGCCTCTAATTCTCTTTTTTAAACAACCTTAAAGGATACTTAGGGGATATTTACAGTTCTTTATAAAAATTGAGGACAGAGACTTATTCTTCTCTATCGATAGGGCAACATGTAACTTACTACTCACACTGAGATGCTTTTGAGAAAAAAGGGGGCACTGTGAATAACTGTCTGAAACAACATACCGGAGCCAGGACTGACCCAGCAAACTGCAATGTGCAGTCACCTTGTCCATAGGTATATCCAGATCTGCGCAACATGGGAGTTTTAGTAACAGATAAGAGACTTCAATGAGGCTGTGGTAATGAGGAGCCAGGAAGAACAGATGGCTTAATGGCACGGAGGGACAGAAATCCTTTAAAAAAAGTGGATGAGTTCTGGTTATTAAGGGAAAGTAGATTGTTACAGTTAAGGAAAGGTCAACTTGGGAGAACATTGGAGATCATGTTAAAATGCAGAGAAAGGGCTCTGCTTCGGTAAATTTTGGAGAAAGTTTATGTCTTTGAATTAGGCTCAAGTTGTAGCATAGCCTATTCTGAGGCTGATAAAATGTCCTGCTCTTTGTAAGGTAGGTGGGCTCTGGCTTCTGTAGTTCAATATGCTAACAGGCCTTTGCCATAAGGGACTAGGGATGCCCAGGAAGAGTAAGAGTTTGCTTTGGGATTCTATGATGTTTTGGTGTTGTTAAAATACCTCCCATTTTTCTACCATGTGATATTAGGAACCAAGCGGTATTGGAATTTGTAAATTGCTTTTCACAGAATGACTACTTTCTGTAAAGCATACTCGTATGATGACAGTTTAAAAATAAACCGGGCTAATTAGATATGTGGCATATGTCTAGGGTTAGAAAACAGAAAATTTCTTTAAGTAGAAGAAATGTAAGACTAATTTCAGATAGATTGGTTATTTAAAAAATTTTTGTGTTCTCTTCCTCTTTCTTCTTCGTATTATTATTTGTAGTTGTACTGTATTGTTTTGCTAATGTTCATGAACACCACGCTAAGCATTGTTAAGTTCCCATTTTACAGATGAGAAAACTGAGGTTTAGATAGGATACATGACTTGTCTAAAATCAGACAACCAGTAAATAGGCTTAACACCCAAGTCTATCCTTCTCCAAACTCCATGCTAGTATTAACCTCAACACACCAACTAAATTAACATGCCTAGGACAACCTGTCATTGAATATTTGGTCAGCATTTCCCAATTTTGAAAGTATAAGAAATCAGAACCTGTCTTTTCCTTGATTCTTTGAATTTAGGAAATGGTAGTGGCTTCCAGACTAATAGAAAGTAACAAGAGGACATGAATCTGTGACTTGCAACAGTGGTGTAATACCTTGTATACTTGAAACCCCAAATAGATAATTTTTAAAACTTCTCCTTGAGCAACAATTTTTTTCAGTAGCAATCATGTACTCATCAGTAATAATCACCATTTTCTTGATTTATTCTTTAGTTTTTAAAGAAATTTTTAAATACTCTATTTGCACTTTAAAAACATTATTCAAATTTGGTAATGTATTTCATGATGAATTAAAATTTGCACGTATCAAACAAAACATGACCCCTTGATGTTTGTATACTGTTTTACTATTTTAAAATTTAAACACAAGTACAACTCCGAGGGGTTTCATAAAATGACAATTGAAATAAGTCATTTGGTTTTGTCCTCTTTAGAGTCACTGTGCTATGGTTGTTATTTTGCATCTACTGTTGACATACAGGAACATGGAGAACCAACAGTGTTGGATACGAGAAAAACGCTGGAAGTCAGTTCAAACTATCTGGAACTTTTAGGACCTGACTTTTGAAATGAATGGGTGAGGCTGAGCCCACATATGTGTTGAGGCTGACTCTATAACTGGGAGTGCTTCAAATTAACTCCTGTGTAGAATACCATGTTTATGAAGGATAATAAAAATGTACTAATAAGAGGTTTACATATGCATTATTAAAACTCAATAGCAACCATCGCCGTTGTTTAGAAAGTGGTCTAACAAATGATTTTTTGGAGGAGAAAAATTGTATCACAGCCGTTGTTTAGAATTGCTGGCACACATGATAATAAAAAGCACCTTTTTAGCATTGACTTGATATTCTCTACAGACAATGCACTCCTTTACTGCCTTTACCTGGGTAGACCACTCCCACTGCCCACCACCCATTCTTAGTATCCCACTGCTTTAGGGGGGACCCCAATCTGGTATGGGGGCCACTTGCTTTCCTTAAGGAATGTCTACACTGTTGAGATGCTTTCGGACGTTCATATTTTAATTAAAAAACAGTTCTTTGTGGCAAGTCCTCAGTCATGTCAAGGAGACGTGGCTCCCCTCTACAGAGGGCTGAGGTCAGGAGAATAAGGTTGTTCTTGAAAACCTGAGTCTGGTTTGGAAGGGCACCTGCTCTGAAACAGAGCTACAAGAAAGGAATGGTGCCGTCAAAAGGAGTGTGCCTTTCAGAGAAGGTAGACAGGAGCTCCCTGAAAGTGATTCCAGGATGCAGCTCTAAGGGCTCCCCAGGGACCATAGGCGGGTGATAAAAGATAGGGGCTTATCATCAAACCACCCTTTAATTGCCTTCCAGAGCTAAGTGGGTTGAGGGGCCCCAGGTGCAGAAGATATGTTCTGCCAAGCACTGACTGTCACGTATTCCTGTGAGCTTGCCAGAGATGAGAGCAGGCAAAAATTTCATAATTCTGAACAAATTATGGAGAGGGACAGCTTGTGAAAACTCACATGAAATTTGGAAACGTTGGAAGCTTTATTGTTCTCAGCTATAAACTGGTCTCTTAAATTAATGTCGAAGGAACTGGTGCCAAGTAAAGGTCTTGCCAGATGTACTTTAATGAATGAGAAAGAATAATTTGTGATTATAATTCATAGTTGTATTCAACTAGGCCCCGAGTGGTTTAAGGAGGGTTTTCTTTACAATGTCATTTTTTTTTCTGATTATAAAAATAATACAATCATTACAGAAATGGCAGAAAAATATTAAAAAATAATAATCACCCACAATGTTATCTCCAAGAATTAGCCACTATTAATATTACCATATACAGATTTTAAAATCTTTTTTTTTACTTAATAGTATGCTAAAACATGTTCCTCTGTCATTAATCATCTGTGGAATGCTTTTAATAGACACATATTATTTCATTGTGTGAAGTTGCCATAATTTATTCATCCTAGCATTTTTCCTGACACTTAGAAGGAACATTTTATTATCACTGGAATTTGACATTTTCATTTTTTTCATATAATAAATAACACTGTGACAAACATACTCGCAGATAAATCTTCCTATATATTTCTGGATATTCCCTATTATAGATTCCAAATTATAGGTTACTGGGGAAGGGCATACACATGTTAAGATTCAGTGCATATTTCCAGGTTGCTTCCATAATAGAGGTTTTGATCAACTTACCTCCCACCAGCAGTGCTAGAGAGGGCTTCTCTCTGCCCACTCCCACCATCACTGAAGTGTCCCAAATTCCCCCAGTTTTAATGAAACAAAACAGCATTGTTTTGCTGTAATTTTGTTTATGATGATTGTGGAATAATAAATGATATCTAGTTTTTATCCCTAGTTCCTGGCACAGTTTCAAAAACCCTTGCAACGTCCTGGGTGAGAGAAGTTATCTTTGCTATGCTAATGAGGTGACTCAGGAAAGGAAGGAGGGAGGCAGGGAAGGGAAGGGACGGAAGGAAAAGAAGGAATGGTTAGGAAAGAAGGAAGAAAGGAAGGAAGGGAGAAAGGGAGGGAGGAAGGAAGGAAGGAAGGAAAAGAAGGAATGGTAAGATAGGAAGGAAGGAAGAGAGGAAGGGAGGGAGAGAGGAAGGAAGGGAGGGAGGGAGAGAGGGAGGAAGGGAGGGAGGAAGGAAGGAAAGAAGGAAGGAAGGAAGGAAGGAAAAGAAGGAATGGTAAGGTAGGGAGGGAGGGAGGAAGGAAGGAAAGAAGGAAGGAAGGAAGGAAGGAAGGAAGGAAGGAAGGAAGGAAGGAGAGACTGGAAATTTGGGTCAGAAGGACCTCTGAGGAGGGGAGAGAGGCTGGAGATTGAGTTCAGTGATGTAGCCAATAATTTACTCAATCTTGCCTATATAATGAAACCCCAGTAAAAACTCTAGACCAAAGCTCAGTGGAACTTCCTTGTTGGTGAATGCACAGATGTGTCAAGCAGGTGCTGCCCCTGATTCCACAGAGAGACAGCATGGAAGCTTTGCATCCCTCTAACCTTGCTCTGTGCATCCCTTCCTTTGGCTGTTCCTGATCTGTATCCTTCATAATAAAACTGTCATCATAAGTGTAGCATGTTCCTGAGTTCTGTGGGTCATTGTAGTGAATTACCAAATCTGAGGGGGTCATAGGAATCCCAAACTTATAGTCAGTCTGAAGTGTGGGTGGTCTGGGGGCCCCTGAAGTGGGGCTGGCATCTGAAGTGGAGGCAGTCCTGTGGGGGACTCAGCCTGTAACTTGTGGGGCCTGATGCTAACTAACTCCAGGTGGTCAGCATTTGAATTTTATTGTAGTACACCCAGTTTTGGGTGAAACAGAATAATGACTTTTGATAAATGGAATGTTTCTCATGATTACATCCAACAGATAGTTATTGCACACCTTCTAAGTGTCAGGGAAAATGCTAGATGCTAGGAATTCCATTGGAATTTCTGTGAGCAAAAATCACGAACTATTCTCATCTGCTGGGACTTAATTCTGGTGGTGAATGGAGACATTAATCAAATAATTACATACATGTAAAATTGTACAATGGGGAGGGGTATGGTGCTATGAGATCATTTACTAGGAAGATCTGACTTAGAGAAGTCAGGGAAGGCTTCCTTGAGGAAGCGATTGAACTGACCTCTGAAGAAAGAGAAAGAATTCATTAGGAGAAGAGGAGTGAGTGGGAGGGTGAGGAAGCACTGTAGGCAAAGAGAGTGGCCATACAGAGGTCAGAAGGTCTGGGGTGCAGGGAGAGAAAAGGAAGAAAAGAAGGAAGGAAGGAAAGAGGGAGGGAGGGACAGAGGGAGGGAAGGAAGGAAGGAAGGAAGGATGGAAGGAAGGAAGGGAGGGAAGGAGGAAGAAAGGGAGGGAGAGAGGGAGGGAGAGAGGAGGGAGGGAGGGAAGGAGGAAGTGGGTGATGGGACTGCCAGGCTAGGAGTCTGGTGCATCATCCTATTCAGGGTGATTCAAAGTGTTGACGGGAAAGATTTCTGGCTATTTTAAGGAATTAAGAAAGTACAGGAGGCAGCTGTGAGGGAGGGTTTCCAGGACCACTAGCACACGAGGCATTGGATCAGTTACTCAGAAGCAGAGGTGTTTGCCTAAGAGCCCCGCAGACCTGGGGTGTATTCAGGGAGATTTCAGGGAATAAGGACCTGAGAGCTAGGGAAGAAGGGAATGGAGCAGCTGATGTCTATAGACCCAAAAGATGACAGTGCTGACAGGAAAGAGTTAAGACTGCCAAGACCACTGTTGGTGGTTAGAGATGTATCTGGTCTTTAGTACTTCTTCCAGTTGGTTCTTTGCAAGATAAAGAGTGTGTATGTTAAAAAAGAAAAAAAGAAAAAACAATGAACCCTTTGGATTGCATGTGCAACTATTCTCAATGCCCTTTCCTCACCTCTGTGGCAATTTTAACCCCCATGCATCTGACAGCAACTACCCCAAGTGGGTTTTCTTGTGGGAAGTTAGTTCCCCTTCTCCTGCTTCAGTCTTGAGAAACGAACATGCTTGTTGTGATGAGATGTTGGAATTATAACAATTGCTTTCCAAAAGGCAATCACATTTCCTTCTCTACCATAGAAAATTCAGGAAACTCATTAGAGAACTTTAAACACTGGAAAACTGTTTTTTAATTTAAAAGACATCAGATGTATTAAATATACTTAGAAAAAAATATATTTGTTTTGATGTTTGAAATCAGAGACCCTCCGACAAGGGAGAATAACAAGCCCTGTCTACCTTTACATGTGCTTTGTGGATGTGAAAGAAAGAACAGCTGGTGGGGTCCGTGCTCTCAGGATGACTCCAGAGGGTGCCTAGCACAGGGCCTGTGTGGCATCGAGTAGGCACTCAAAGAATAAGTAATAATTGATTCTGAATGTGAATGTGAAAATTAGCTCTTGTTCTCCTGGGATTTCCCACTGAATTTAGAATCCAACTTTAAGTCAGGGACACAAAGTTTATAAAATTGACCCAAGAAGTAGAAATTTCTATCAATATTTTATAATATGACTAAATTGAGAAGATAAGGAAAGAATGATGTAATCCTTCCCTGCCTCCCCCCTAAAAAAAAAAAAAATCCCTGTGGTTTAAAGAAGGGATGGTCTTTCCACCGGGGATATTGCTAAATGATCAGGTACTCCTTCATGCCCAGAAGGAAGCAGCCTCAGAATTTTTCTTAGCAACATACTCCAGAGGAACATTACCAATTACCAATTTGTTGAGCAGAGTTCGTATGCCAGGCGAAAGCTATCTGAAATCCCTTGCCTCAAGCTATTCAGATCATCCAGTTAAAATGGTAATAACTAAATTGTCAATGAATAAATAATGATCTTTGTAAGCAAATAAGGAATCTGGCACAGAGGTGTCCCAAGTTACTGAATATTCACATCAATATGCAATTCTTAGGAACAGCTATAGTTTTCTTTTTAAGTAGTTAAGCAGCTGTGATTGCTAATTAGGTAAAAATTAACTGAGATTCCAACGAGTCTGACTGTGAGTGTTCTGCCCACTTGCTCCATGTGGCACAACAAGCTTGGATCTGCGGCTGTCCCACAGACACATGTTTAACATCCAAATCAAGACTGGTGGCGATAATACAACAAGGGCATGAGACAGAAGGGATTTCAGGCCCTGGGGTTAGCCTAGAAGAGGCTGTGGGGTCAGAATAGATCGACGTGCTAGAGACCAGGATCTCACTTAAATATCACAGCCACTGTGTACAGTAGATTTTATTTTTCTTTGACTCGTGCAAACTGAGGCTCAGACAGTGAAGCAGTGTGCTTAGGGTCACGCAGCACATGCAGTATGTAAGTGGTAGCACTTGAATTTGACTTAGTGATAGCAGGCTCCAAGGAAAGCTCTAAACAAAAACACTAGACCGCTTAGAGGTAGCAGGCATGAGGTCCCGAAGCAGATACTGGGGGAGTTGAACACAAGCGTGAGTATTCCAAGAACACCTAGAGACTGGACAACTGGGAGTGATGAGACGTTAGTAACCCCAAAAATTAAGTTTTGCATTTTTATTTACCTAATATTATTAAAATAACAGTGTGCATTAGTTAAGTGCTCCATTTAGAGATGGCTAAATACAGAGCTGCAAGCACTTCTAGGGTACAAAAGCAATAGGCCATCTGAGTAGAATGCAGTACCTACTTTTACCTCCCTGTGTCTCCAGATGAGGTACAGCCTTACTACTCAGTGTGATCTCTGGGCAAGAGCTTTTGCTTCGCCTGGGTATGCTTTAAAAATACAGAGTTTCAGGTCCCACCCCAGACCTACTGAATCAGAACCTGCACTTTACCAAAATCCATAGATAACTCTTATGCACATTAACATTTGAGAAGCACTGAGTTCGGGGATACAAACCAGGAGAAAAGACAGGATATAAAAAAGCAAAAGAACCAGCTAGCTATACGCAGGGGAAAAAATAAAGCAAAAAAAAAAAAAGTGTTTTGCTGTTTTTTTTTTCTCAGAGGAAAATAAAGCAATTTGAAGCTTAGCACAGACAGATAATTTTTTTTTCCTGGTAAAATTATAAGTAGGATCTGTTCACTTGAAACAGAATAAAAAATACTGGAGACCTTTGAGAGTTGTCACATCTGGTGGGCACAAAACTGGAATGAGCTAAATAATAGTCCTACCATTCCTTTGTTTAGAAGCTGGGCTCAATGGCTTCAGGGTCGTTTTTTTCCTTTGCAACATCCCAAACCCAAGGAGATGCATGTTATTAAACATTTTTAAATGCCCATAATATCTTATGAGATGGGGCAGAAGAGTTGTAGGGATGGGGACAGAGGGGACACAGAGTACCTGACCCTGGTCAGAAAAACTGAGGGCAGACCCTGGAATAGGGAGGAGTTTAGGAAAGTGACTATAGCTGCTTATCTTGGGCATTTCTGCTGTCACTCTGCCCGATTACATTTAAATTTTGACTCTCCATAAACACAGTTTTCAGAAACGAAAATAAAGAATAGTTTTGTTTGCCAAGAAGTAACCATCTATTTTTTCTTCAAAATGGAAATAGATTTTTTATGATTATGAAAATAACACAATTGCAAAGAAATTAAGATGGTGAAGAAAAAATGTAAAATAGAAAATGAAAATCCCTTCAAACCTGAGAGACAAAACTAGCGACTATATATTACTATTATACACACGTGCGTGCATGCACACACAACCACACACCACTTGCGTGCACACAACTGGTAGACCTGGCATCACATGAAATGGTTTCTCCAATACCATGCTTGTAGAAGGTAGTGCTCTGTGCTCCTAAGACCCAGGGATGATTGAGATGGTCCTTTTTAGTTTAAGGGTTAGGAGAAGTAGTTACAGGTAATTAACATTAGTCTTTATTATTGTAGAACAGTTTCTTTTCTTCATTATTGTGAATAGTTTCTTAACTCTCACTAAAAAATTAAAAGTCTTAATTAAAAGATATTTAAATATATAATTAAAATATATTTAAAGATTTTAATTAAAATCTTGATGCTGAAATATCAATATTTCTTCTATAAAATTCACTAGAGCAAGGTAAATTTATACAGCTAAAAAAAGTCAATTTACCTTCATTTAACTCAAGTTTATAACCATCTTTTTCTCACCTTTTTGAGGTATAACGAACAAATAAAAGCTCAATATATTTACCATGTACAACATGTTGTTTTGATATATGTATACATTGTGAAATGATTACCATAAACCAGATAATTAATCTATTACCTCGCATATGTTTGTGTGTGTCTGTTGCGAGAATATTTAAGATCTATTCTCTTAACAAATTTTAAGTATACAATACATTATTGCTAACTAGAGTCATCATGCTGTACCTTGAATCCCAGAGTTCACTCATCTTGTAACTGAAAGTTTGTATCATTTAATCAACATCTCCTCATTCCCCTCTCCCCCAGGCCCTGCAAACATCATTCTGATTCTACTCCCTGTTTCTGTGAGGTCGGCTTCTTTAGATTCCACATAAAAGTGAGATCATACAGTACTTGTCTTTCTTTGTCTGATTTATTTCACTTAGCACAATGACCTCAAGTTTTATCACATTATTGCAAGGATTTCTTTTGTGGCAGGATTTCTTTTTTTCTTTTGCTAAATAATATTCCAGTATATATATTATCATATAGTCTCTATCGATTAAGCAGTTGACAAACACTTGGGTTGTTTACATGCCTGGGCTATTGCGAGTAGTGCTGCAATGAATATGAGGGGGCAAGGATATTTTCAAGACACTGATTTCCATTCTTCTGGATGTATACCCAGAGTAGGATTCCTGGATCATGTCATAGTCCTACTTTTAATTTTTTGAGGAGTTGCCATACTGTTTTCCAGAGTGGTTGTACCAATTTACATTCCCAACTGAGAGTCTGTGAAGGTTTCCTTTTCTTCATACCCTCACTGGCACTTAGCGTCTGTCTTTTTTATAATAGTCATCCTAATAGGTGGGAGCCAATATCTCATTATTGTTTGAATTCTGCATTTCCTTGATGATTAGTGATGATGAGCACTTTTTCATGTACCTGTTGGTCATTTGTTTATCTTTGGAAAATATCTATTCAGGTCCTTTTGAGAGAAGAGAGACAGACCCTCTCATACTGTTTTATATTGTTTTATATTAAGAAAAGGAAAGAGAAGCGAAACTAAAGGCAGGTAGCCCAGCGCCTAGGAACCAGACCTGAAACTAGGCCTAGGCCTGCCTGACCTAAGCCTGGTAGTCAAAATTCGACCCCTGACCTAGCAACTGATGTTATCTATAGATGCCAGACATCGTGTGGAAAGACATTGTAAAACTTCCCAGTCTGTTCTGTTTCACTCTGACCACCGGTGCGTGCAGCCCCTGTCATGTACCCACTGGCTTGCTCAATCAATCAGGACCCTTTCATGTGAAACCCTTAGTGTTGTGGGCCCTTAAAAGGGACAGAAAGTGTGCACCTGACAAGCTCGGATTTTAAGATGCTAGTCTGCCGATGCTTGCAGCTGAGTAAAGCCACTCCCTTCACTATCTTGGTGTCTGAGGGGTTTTGTCCACAGCTTGTCCTGCTACACTTTGTCCATTTTTAAATCAGATTACTTATTATTATTTTTTTTTGCTATTAAGTTGTACAAATTCTTATACAGTTTGGATATTAACCCCTATCAGATATATGGGCTGCAAATATTTTCTCCAATTCCATAGGTTGCCTTTCCATTTAGTTGATTGTTTCCTTTACTGTGCAGAAGCTTTTTAGTTTGATGTAGTTCTACTTTTATTTTTAGCCAGAGGGTCCCGCCAGCCCCTCCCTCCTCCACAACCTCAGTATTTCAGGTTACATCTCCCTGGGTCAGTGCTCTGACACCACACCCTTTTTTTATTTGCAAAACCAACACATCTGCACTGCATCAGGGAAGGTGGCGATTCAAAGACATGAGAGAAAAACGTGTTTTCATTCCATTCAGAGGAACAAAGAAAGATGGGGCAAATTCCTCCCCATGGAAACCCTACAAGCATAAAAATGGTTGAGAAGATGGCATTTTTATACCTTGCTCATCGGAGGATGAAATCAGTGGGGGAAAAAATGGTACCTTCTGTGTCATTTTTCTGTGCTGTGAGAACCAGGTTTGAGGTGCCCCTTTAGGAAAAGTTTTTTTGTTTTGTTTTGTTTTGTTTTTACAGAATTCTTGGTTACTTTCCCAGATTCCTTTTAAAAAAACAAACAAAATCTAACCCAAAGGCAAACACACACACTCTTAATGTGAGCTGATTCTAACCAATCCAGACACATTGGTTACGAGCTCCCTCAAAGCCAGCGTGGGGACTTGGCTCCCACCTGCTTCTTCTGAGGCAAAGGGTAATGGAATGGAACATCATAGTTGAGGTATTGGCAAGTGGTGGCCAATTCACAGGACTCATTGGCAGAGGAGAAACTTGGCAAACCTCAGGCACCAAGAAGGGAAAAACTCTGGGTGTTATTTATAGACATCTGGGACTGGTTTGACAGGGACTCAAACTAAGCAAGCAGTCAATTTGGAGGGTGCAGCAAACCAACATGGCACATGCATACCTATGTAACAAACCTGCACGTTGTGCACATGTACCCCAGAACTTAAAGTATAATAATAAATTAAAATAAAAATAAAAAAAGAAGAAAAAGAAAACTCAAAGGAGGCAGGGTGCAGGGGCTCACATCTGTAATTCTAGTGCTTTGAGAGGCCAAGGTGAGAGGGCTGCTTGAGGCCAGTAGTTTGAGACCAGCCTGGCAACATAGAGACCCATCTCTACCAAAATAATAAAGTTAGCCAGGTGTGATGGCTTATGCCTCTAGTCTTAGCTACTCAGGAGGCTGAGGTGGGAGGATTGCTTGAGCCCAGGAGTTGGAGGCTGCAGTGAGCTGTGATCGTACCACTGCTCTCCAGCTTGGGTGACAGCGAGAGACCCTGTCTCAACAATAAACTACAACAACTGGAAGAAGTCACCTTGCTGGGTCTCCACAGGAACCTCTTGGTATAAGTGAACTTTTACCTCTTCCCTTGGCTATGAGGACTAAGCTCTGATTTTTTATCTTACCCAAATTCCTACCTAAGGAGTCTATGGAGTCATGCCCTACAAACCATACATTCTCATCAGATGGGTTTTATTTGACCCTATATATTGTGACTTACTTTCAGTCTGACTCTGGCTTAACATTATGAGAAATGGAAAAAATATTTAACCCCAAAATATATTCCCTTGACATACCTTGAAATTGCCCAGCAAAGTCTCTTGTGGGAAAAATCCACATTCTATAGAGAATTTCCTTCCCCCTTTGTTTTCCTTCCTTGCTTTCCAGATCCAGGAGATAATCAACTAAGAGCCAGGCACCCTTTTTAAGTCCGGTAAGGAACAATTTACAACCTGATCTCTCTGAAGTCTGCTATCTGAGAGCTTCCTCTGCACAATAAACGTGGTCTCCACAACCCTTTATCTTTAACCTGAACATTCCTTTCTATGGATCCGAGGTCTTTAGACAAACTCAACCAAGTGTCAACCAGAAAATGTTTAAATTTCCCTATAGCCCCCACTTTGAGTTGTCTCGCCTTTCTGAATCAAACCGATGTATTTCTTAAATGTATTTGATTGATGTCTCATGACTCCCTAAAATACATAAAACCAAGCTGCACCCCAACCACCTTGGGCACATGTGTTCTCAGGGCCTCCTGAGGGCTGTGTCATGGGCCATGGTCACTCATATTTGGCTCAGAATAAATATCTTCAAATATTTTACAGAGTTAGACTCTTTTCGTCAACAGCTACTTTGGTGTGATTTACGGCTCACCTGTGGTCATCTCATGTTTCTTCTTGATCCACAGGTCGGAAGGTCAACCTGCTCTCATTCTCACCTTCTACTGAGTGATGATGGCTTTCATCATACCTTAAACATAGATTTTACTTGTTCTTCAGAATGGTCCTTTGAGGAATCCAGTTGGAAAGACAGTGATACAGGAGGTGAAGGTGAGCTGCCCAAGGTCACTAGGAGGGGTGGAGGAGCTGGAACTGCCTCCCAGCCATGCTCTTCCTATAAGTCACCTGCCCTTGTTGGCCTTGCTGTGCCTCCAGAGTGTGCTCTCTGGTTACCATCAATGCTTGAATGAATGACTGTTCATTCTACCCCAAACCCTGGGTCTAGCGATGTGCAGAGCAGTCTTTCCTGTAGATACATCATCTTTCTCTCTGTGTCAAATGGTTTTGTTCCTAGTATTTCATGGCTAAATGTCTGAAACAGTGCTTTGAAATTAGGTAGAATAATATTAATCATTCATTCATTCAACAAATACTTACTGGGAACTGGTAATGCTAACAGGGAAACAGGGATGGTGTCGGGCACCGGGGGTCTGAGTGTGTTTAAAATCTCTTTCCCAGTTGCCTTCCTCGAGCTGGATGTTCCTCACTGCCAGAGATTCCATCATATTCTAGAAGTAAGATGTAAGCTTAGAGAAGGTGGCAGTGAAGAAGGAGTGGGTGAGGCACCAGGTTTACCAATGGCGGAGCACCTACTATGAATTGGGCACAGTGGTGGGTGCAGACCACAGAGGGGGCAGAAAACACAGGGGTAGTCCTGCCCACAAAGTCTCCATCCAAATGGTTCTGCAGATATTAAACACACAAACTTACAAATACATATTTAATTAAAAATGGAGATAACTGCTATAGCTATAGGAACAGAGCAATATGAGAAAGAATAACAGGAAAGGACTTAACATGGGGTGATGGTGTTAGGAGAAATTCTTTCTGAGAAAAATGAGGTTTAAGCAGAAACCTAGCAGAGAGCAGGAACTAGCCCAAGGAAGATTAGAGGGAATGGTGTCTCAAGCAGAGGGAATAGCAGGTACTGAAACCATGGGGAGGGGTTTGTGTTTTATCCTAATCAAGAGAGTGACACGATCAAATGTAAAAGCATTGGGGGGAAAAGAGAGATAAAGACAAAGAGAAAGGAGATAAGGGAAATGGGATGGAGAAAAGGAAGAGGGAGGCATATGATGGGAAAGGAAATGAGAGAAAAGACTCTGAGAAGTATGAAGTGTTGGGTGTTGTCATCACAGGCTCATGACATTGAAGGAGGTTGGAAGGTTTAGGGTTGAGAGAGCTGCAACCTGCAAGGACAGCCTTATGGAGCACAACCATACCTCCAGAGCCATCTCCAGACTGGGCTTCTGGGTGGAGGAAGACCATGGAGGCCTTGGTCATCTTCTGAGACAGAAGTCAGAAGACCTCCCACAGGCATCAATTGGGGCTCTGCTCCAGGCAGCTCCAAGCAGCTCAAGGTTCAGAGAAAATGAGAGAGACCCTTTTTGGCTCTGCCAAACAGAAGCCTCATGTCCTTACCCCTGGGGAGGCTAATACTGAATGTTTGTGGCATGCACACATTCCTGGAAAGCCTGGACCCACCAGGATGTGGTTTTGCAGATTGAACAAAAGCCCAGTTCTTTAGAATCTGGGCTTAGAAAATAATTAATTGTCACTTAGTATAATCAATATTGTAAGTACAGATTTCATCTTACAATAATTATATTTCTTATTTTATAAATAAGAGATAAGGATTTGATTAAAAGCTGTTATGAAAAATTATACAAAACTTGGAAATAAGGCAAAAGAATGACTATATGTCCTTTCAATGTCACAATGGAGCATTGTCTAAGAGATTCTCCCAAAGATTATTCAGGCAAATGGACCTCTATTAAACTCACTATTTACTATGATACATGGCCCAGACTCTAAGTAGGACATGCATGTCCTCTAGCCCAGCTATATATCCTACAGTGCAGTTATATGTCACTCTCCTTTTTTTTTTTTTTTTTTGAGACAGAGTCTCGCTCTGTTGCCCAGGCTGGAATGCAGTGGTGCAATCTCTGTTCACTGCAACCTCCACCTCCTGGTTTTAAATGATTCTCCTGCCTCAGCCTCCCAAGTAGCTGGGATTTCAGGCACGTGCCACTACACCCAGCTAATTTTTGTATTTTTAGTAGAGATGGGGTTTCACCATATTGGCCAGGCTGGTTTTGAACTCCTGACCTCAGGTGATCCACCCGCCTTGGCCTTGGCCTCCCAAAGTGCTGGGATTATAGGTGTGAGCCACCGCACCCAGCCACCCTCCTCAATCTGACATGTCACTGCTACTTCATACCATAAGCCCAGTGAATTCAGCCTTCCATTAAGTTTCTCTGAAGGATTTTGGCCCTTTTATATTAGGCCCTATTTCTAATCAAGTGCTTGATGTCAACTTTAATTATTGTTTGAACCAGTTACTCAGCTAAGTGTATATATATATATATTTCTTGTCCAAAAGGTAATTATGGGAATGAAACCAGGCCCCCAAAGACATATTATTTACTTGACTCTCTTTATAAGACTGCTATAGGGATGCAAAGACAGGAGCAGTATCTCTTTTTACATGCAAAAGGACAAGTGGAAAAGCACAGGACATATGTCTCATCAACTCCACACTCTCCCTCAAACTAGATCTGCCCAGGCTCATGCATTTGAAGCAGCCACTGGGGGAGGATGAGAAGGGAAGAGAGCCATCATTTCCCCAGGCACAAGCAAGAGTTGGAGGTGAAATTTAATTTGAGTAACATTTAGTCCCACCAGATTGATTGATTTGGGAAATGAATTGAGCAAATCAGTCATTGGCTTGGGGGTTCCGGATATAACCTGCGTCTTCGACTATGATTCTAAGACTTCTGGTGCAAATCAATGTGGTAAATTCTGTCCAAAATCCAGCTAGCCAGCCATCTGGATGTGTTGGCATCATTGTTGAGGGTTTTACTGGATTACTGCCTGAATTCAGAGTATCTTTTGGTGTAGAATGTCAATGTTGCTAGTTGAAATGACAATTTTTAGTTCCCTATAATTGAATTGACTAGATATTTGGGTATGGTATGGCCAAAACTACTATCATGGTTATAACCTCTCTGGGTCTAGTTTCTTCACTGGTAAACTGGGAATTAAAATACTGTTACAGACTGTTCTCCATCCCTGCACAAATTAATATGTTGAAACCTAATCACCAATATGATGGTATTAGGAGGGGGAGCCTTTGGAGAGTGATTAGGTCATGAGGGTGGAGCCTTCATGAATGGGATTAGTGCCCTAATAAAAGAGACCCCACAGAGTCACCCCACCCTTTCCACCGTGTGAGGACACAGTGAGAAGGCACGGTCTATAAACCAGAGAGCAGGCTCTCACTAGACACTCACTCTGCCGGTGCCTCCATCTTGGACTTCCCAGCTTCCAGAATGTAAGAAATAATTTTCTGTTGTTTATAAGCTACTCAAGTTATGGCATCTTGTTATAACAACCTCAGTTGTTTAAGATAGATACTCACCTTGCTTCCTTCATGTGGGTATTTAAAAAAAGAATGTGAGTACTCATGAGAAAACAGTGAAACTTTATATGATGGTATAACAGGAACTAGAAAACTACAATGAAAGTCCCCATTTGATAGAGGAAAGAGGAGAAAACATTCACGAGGCACTGGCCCATATCAGTGATGGGATCCTCTCAGGCAGGCCTCTGTCCTGGAGGTGATGGAAGCTGCTTCCTTGACCATATTTCTCTGAGGCCCCATCTGCAGTGGGCACTGGGGAGGATGCAGCTCTTGGGGTTAGTATAGTCACATAACTCACCCTATTCTTGCAAGTTTGAGGTCTCAGTGTAGCTTTACAATCACAGGTTTTTTAAGCCAGGCTCAGGGTTTCTCTGACAATAGCTTCAAAAATGTGGTGTGCTTCTCTTTGGTTTGCTTCCAGTTGGTTCTGTGTACCAGAAACAACACCTTATATTCTTTCCCAAATATATTCCTCAAGCCTGCTTTATTTTTTTGCTTCCCAGTCCATGCTTCTCTTTTTCTCAATGTAACGTATTTATATTGAGACCAACTGAATCAATAGGTTTGGGAAGGCAATATTCTTAATCTAAGCTTTGCCACAGGTCTCATCCTCTTTGTTTTACTGACAAGCCCTAGAGACTTTGCCTTTAAAATCCTTTTTCTTACTATTTAAGGTCCAAAAACAGTAAGTCTCTCCAACACTCTAAGAGCTGCAGTCTCTGAACACTCCCTGTTCCTTGTAAACCAAACTTGCTTGAGTCCGTCTCTTTCTTGTAATACTGCAACACCTTGCTAAACCCAGTAATAGCCAACATACACCATCACTCTGAATTATTCCAGTGTTTTATTTAGAGCCATGGACTCAGCACACATGTGGTCTGCCTTCGAAGTTACGGAATGTTTCATTTTAATGAATGTGTTGTCACCACATCAAATGAGTCTCCACCTCTTCTCCTGCTATGTGGGTTACCCCACCACTGCTGCCTGATTAAGCCCGTGCCACACAACGTTAGTCTTCTGAATATGGCAGCATTCCACTTCATGGGACAATTTTCTGTACTAGTTTGGCCAGGGTAGACTGTGGTAACAAAAAGACTCATACATGTAATAGCTCAATACTTGGCAATTTATTTCTCACTGACAGAATGCTCCAGGGAGATTCCAGATTAGCAGGGAGACGTGTGTGTGTGTATGTGAGTGTGTGTGTGTGTGTGTTTCGCATTGCATAGCCATTTAGACACCAGTGTTACATATGTGACTTCCAAGCTTGCCTGGGGAGATGAGGCACCATCCCGTTAGCTAGAAGGGAAAAGAGGATCACATGTAGGTGACAGTTATGGGTCAGTACTGGAAGCTACACGCATCATTTCAATTTCCCTTCGTTGGCTGGAACTTAGTCACATGGCCACAATTAATTTCAAGGGAGGCTGGGAAAGGCCTTCAAGGGAAGCTGGGAAAGGTAAACTTCTATTTGCTTTCCATTGGCTGGAACTTAGTCACATGGCCACAACTAACCTCAAGGGAGGCTGGGAAAGGTAGTCTAGCTGTGCACCCAAAAAGAAGAAACAGATTTTTGTAAATGGCATGCAGTATCCACAACAGTGCCCCTTTCTGAGATACCTCATTCTTCACATGTGCAGGGGAGCTGACCTCACACGTCTATGAGGAGGAGAAGGTGAGACAGTGTTGTGGGACGGCACCCTGAAATGCTAAGCATGGGTAAAGCACATTGTGGGGAGTATAGCAAAACATCACGTAAAAAGTAATTGAACAAAGAAACTGTCTCCACATGGACTACATTAGTAATTTTTTTTCCTTGTTTTAGACTATTCCTTTATGGAAAAACATGCGCCTCCATCATCAGAAATAACCTCCAGACATGTTTATACACATCCATGCACACCTTGCACCTAGCAAATAATTTTCTGCTGCCTTTCATAAATTGACACTGAGAGCTTAGCCTTTAGCACGAGAGCTTTCACAATAATGTGATGCCTGAGCCATTTCCAGATACTCTATCTACAGTAAAAAATGTGAGCTAGAAAAATGAGCTGCTGCTTTTGCCGCATGGCTGTGACACATGGCCTACATCTGTGCCAACTTGGGCCAAAGGTTGGTGGCGGAATCCAATCCTATAGGGAGCTGTTTTCAGGGTGAGTGGTGGGAAGTATTGCATCTTTGTGCTCTTTGATCTCTGGAAGGACCCAGGGGATGCAAAGATGGAGGGATGACTCCTGCTAGCTTTCTGGGATGAGGCAAGGAGGCCACCCTTGCTTTTGGAAACACCTGAGTTAACAAGATCTAATGGTTGTGGAGAGGAGTTTCTGGGAAGAAAATCTGAGCATTTAAATGGCAGGTGGATGAGCATTTGACTGAGTATTTGATGAAGTCTCTGCATTTGAAGGATAGGAAGAGACTTTTGTGACATGCAAAGTCATTTGTAAATGGTGGATCTGATTTCATTCTTGTTATTACAAAACAAAGCTTTCATTAAGACCCCTGTCCCCTTCTTCTTGGGCCATATTAGCACAAAAACTGAAAGGTGTGGGCTACCTTCCCAGAACAAAATGAGGGGTGTGTGTGTGCATGCATGGTTCTAAATTATCAGATTCTTGTCTGTTTTTTCCTCAAGGTCATCCTGGAGTACACAGAAATAGTAACTATTTTCAATTCTTTCTTTATTTTTTTAAGGTCATGCAACTTTAGTCTTATGCTGTTTTTTTGGTCTAAATATATGGCGTGTGTGTGTGTATGTGTTTGTGTGTGTAACAATTAATTGTCCTGCAGAAAGAAAAACAACTGATGGGCTAGATCAGTACTCAAGGAGATGGACTGCTTGTGTTAGTAATGATATTACTGGTGATATTAGTATTAATGTTATTATAACTATTTATTGCTATAAATATTAGTATTAGTGTTAGGCAGTTGGAGTGAATGACCTTTGAGGAGTAAACCAACCCTAAGATTTGAAGATGGTTTGATTTTGTGATGTTTATATTGAATTGCTCCTTGGGGAGCAATATATATTGAGCATATATAACATACATAACATATAGCATATATAACATGCTCTACGCGCTTACGTTTGGGTTTGTACCCATGAATTCCCATTTTTACTCACATAGAGAAGGGGAGACAGCATTTTAGGTGGAAGGGCCAGCCCATGCAAAGGCCTGGAGGTGGAAATGAGTCTGTGAGGGCAAGGGGACTCCTGAGGAGGCTGGTTCCTCCAGTCTTATGTTCGCCTTGGACCTGTGGTTGAGACCAGGACTGGGGAGCAGCCCAGCAGGGCTGTGTTGACCTTCTTTAAGGCCTGAGTTAGAAGGTGGTTCAGTTAAAGTAGGAACACTCATGAAAGGGTGAGGTTTCCATCTGGGCCAAACCTGGGGCTAGGTGAGGTTATGCTTGGCAACTTGTAGCCTTCTAGCCCATGAACTTTCTAAAACATAAACATCCTTGCCCTCTTTATGAAGGATCAGTAAGGCTAGCCTTACTTTGTTGAATATAATTAGTGCTGTCAGCCAAAGTAGATAACACTTTAGATCATTTCTTTCATCAAAACTTGGTCAATTCCATGAGCAGCCCAGAACCCTGCTTAAGAAATGCTAGAAAGACAAATAAAAATGGATGTTGCATTCTTGGAGATGAAGGCCTGGTTTGGAGTTTCCAAACCAACATTCCACACCCAGGCTTCCAGGAGCAGAATTGTGCAGACGTGTGTGTGCACATTCCTGCTGCCCCAGTCTCCCAAGATGAGGGTTCTCTGGCTTTCATAAGATTCTCAAGGGAGTCCATGATCTTAGAAAGTTAAGGAGCACTAGTTTGGTATGCAACCTGGACACAGATAGTTCAATCTTTGGTTATATCCCTGCTTGACCCATATGAAAATGAACCACTCAGTTACTTCATCCTTGCCCTCCCTAAAGGGATCCAGATCTTATCCTCTGAGCTGGCTAAGGATTTCGCATCACATCCTTTCCTTGTTTTCTCCTCCCTCTTCAGGCTCAAAAGCTCCCAGACCTGGTCTCCCCCTTGGTTCACCAGCATGGCCACGGTTACAAAGCTACACTCATAAGGCCCAAACCAACCTTTTTAGGACTTTAGACTGTTGCCATTTCTATGTCACTTCAATTATTTGTTCTATCAACAAAATATTTGTATTTTATGCTATCCTGGAATTTAATAGACACCAAGCCTGGCTTCCTTCTACACTCCCTGCAGTGATATATCCCAGCAACGTTTTTACAAATGTCACCATCCCCATTACCACGAATAACCAACATTTGTAATTAAAACTATCATACCCTATGTTAAATGGGCTGTTTTCTTTCTGTATATTTCTAGATGTGTTTCCTTTGAGCCTTGCAGTATTGCTGGAGGCAGGCAGGAGAGTTACTCCTCATTATTTTCAAAGATAAGACAACAGAGCAGAGCCTAAAGAGTTAAGTGACTGGCAAGCAGTCTGGAGTAAGTTAGAGACACAGCCAGGAATAGAACGAAAGTCTGAATTTCTCTTCTTGCTTCCTGCCACACTATACCTTTGTGTACATTTTTTGATGAGGAGTCAGATTTTATTTTAAGCCACTCCAAGGCCTTAACTGGCATCTTGTTTTAATTATGCCACTTGCAAACTGAATGTATTACGGTTTGACCACTTAAGTCACTCTGGAGGAAAGCTCTGGAACTGGGCTTTTAATTGGATTGGCTAAAGATAAATCAAGCATAACCACATGTGAATTTCAAACAAATGATTCTATTTTATTAGGCAGATAGAGTGCGCTTTTATCCCTCACATTATAGTTACTCATTGTCTCCTATTCCCAACATTGTTAATATTCTTTTTTTTTTCCTTTTGTTTATCTGTTCTGCTGGAGGGTTAATATTTCACAGAGTGGAAACTTGGATTATTGCATTGATCTTATTAGGCAAAAAAATGCTGCATTTCCTTTATTTAGCATTCAGGAGCAGGATCTTTGCACCTCTGCATACTCTTCTCTTTCCTACTCTATGCACAGCAGAGTCAAACCTAGAACACCAGCCAAAGTTTTGGATGGTCCGGAATGTGGATTAAGAGCTGTCTGCATAGCCCAGAACTGGCCCAGAAGGAGGAAGAGAAATAACTCCTAATGTTGACAAGTCCAACTCTGAAATGTCCACAGCACTATGGAGCCTCTGGATGAATGGAAGTGACAAAGTCCCTTCCTCATTGCGATTATTGGCAAACAACCTTTGCCTGTTTCATCGCCTTTGGCAGGTACCAAGTCTCCCTGGCATAAAGCCAAGTAGGAGATGAAAGTAAGGTAGGTCGCTGGGGGTAGTATATTAGTTCTATGGATGATTAGTACCAAATAACCTTGTGGACCAACCAGAGTTAGCCCAGTTGGCAAACAAGTGTTTTCATATGTGCTGAAGGGTGCTATGCATGGTGCAGGGAAGTTGGTGAGGTAAGTTGTGTGATGAAGAATATGGAGACCTGGTTACGCCCAGAAACCTTTCTTATTTGAAAGATCTTCATTCTGGGTGTGGCCTGGGGAATGATACTATAAAGAAGAGGGCTCACCTGGGAAGGAACAAACCCTGTGCAAGAAGGGAGTAGCAGAGGCCAGAACCCTGGCTATGGGATCCTGGGCCTGGAGTCTGGGGAGGAACAGGGAGGCTCTGGGTCAGGGGGACACATCCTTTTTCATGGAATTTGCCATAGGAATCACATCAGAATGAAACGAGGCTAATGAAAATAGCCTGGTTATTGCCATTCACAATATTTCTAGCGGCCATGTGGTAATAGGGCCACCCTCCAGGATCTCTGCCTCTTGATTAACAAGCCCCACTGCCTCTGGGCAAACCAATGGAGTCATTTATTGTGATCTAACTATCCAAAGCCTTTCTCATTTAAGTTGGAAAATTTCCAAGGATTCTTTTCTTGGGATGATCTTTCAGGAACCTTTGGGATGGAAAGAAATCTCTCTATGCAAGTATGAGTTGGCTTATTTCTTTATCACACCAGAAGACCTAGTTCGAAATTTCTCATGAATTCAAATTACAAGCAGTACTCTGTCAAACCAGGATACAAGCTACAGTGGCTAAACTCTTTTGGGTATAATATACCACTAAAGCATTAATGAAATGAGCAAGTGTATTCAGCATTCTTTAAGTCAACTCAGGAAATAATTTTAATTCTCTACTTTGTACAGAGCATGGCAGTCTGTGAAAAGAATTTCAGGAAAATTCTGTAGTGGGGGATGAAGATCAGAGGGAGCCTGAATATAGGGTTAATATCTTTTCATTTATGGTGTTTCATTTTAAGCCTGAAAAATCAAGGAGAAGCTGGAATTTGACAGTTAAAAAATAAAAACATGTTGAAACCTACCACAGCATTCTCTGGAGTCCTCACTTCCTAAAATGCAGCACCCCTGATGGAACAAGTTGCACTCTAACCTAGCTTCTCTTGGTGCCTAAGCTCCTTATGACCTGTGACCACATTTGGAAGATGCATGTAACACTTTTTCAGTAGCCTAAAATCAAATGGCCCATTAGGCTACATACTGGTGACCTTCAGAAATATTCAACAGAGACAACCTTAGAGAGTGGAGGAATTTAATAGTGTGATGCTTTCCACTAGGCAAAAAGACATTCAGTAGAAGAAAGATTTGCTTTATGGTCGAAGGAAAATTTATCTGATAGGCAATTTCAGTAATGTGGAGGCATAGCCAGGATTTCTCCACAGTGACTGGCTCTCCACAAACTTATACAGCTGATTAAGTTTGCTGTTGAGACCTGCAGATCCATCCTCTGCTCCATTCCTTACTTCCAGGAGCTCTGCATTTCAGTCTACAGGGCACTGTCCTTGGATACATATCTGTCAAAAGCTTCTCTTTTCTCTGATTGACTCTTCTATGATTCACTCCAGCCAGTTGCTCCCACCACCTTTCTCCATCTTTCACTCTAAATGCAACCAACTGGCCAAATATTGTTGTTTTGTAGCTTTATTCCCCTGTGCTTAGAGATCATACTTTTTAAGATGTTGATACTTTGAATTTTGTTGAAAATTGCTTTATATCCCAGAAGTATATAATCAATTTTGACAAATGTCCCATGTGGACTTAAAAAGAATGTTCATTCTGCAGCTGCTGGATGCAATGCTGTGCTAAAAATCCCTGACTCTAACTATGGATTTGTTTATTTCTCCTTTCATTTCTGTCAGTATTTGATTTAGATATTTTGAAGCTACATTATTGGATACATAGAAATTTGGAATTGTTTTATGGTCCTGTTGGATTGACTCTTTTATCATTATAAAATATTTCTCTTTATCTCTTATCTACTTTATGCAATAACCATATACCCACATCCTTGGTCTTTTATTTAAAGTATGCATGTTGGATTATATTTTATAATCCTCTTACATTTAATCTTTCTGTATCTTTATACTTAAAGTATAAACACACTTAAATTGTGTTTCTTATAAGCAATAGTTTTTAAGTCTAATTTCACAATCTTTGTCTTTTAAATGGAATAAGTCTACATATTCATATTTAATGATATATTTGAGTTTAAATCTGTCATTCTACAATTTATTTTCTATTATTAGCCCACCTCTATTTGTTCCTTTTTATCCTTTTCTTGCCTTTTTCTTGACCAATCAAGTACTTTTATTAATCTGTTTTCTCCCTCTATTGGCTTGTTAGTTATATGATCTTTTACTATTTTTAAATGTTACTCTCAAAATCACAGCATTTATTCTTGACTTAGAATATAATATATGTTAATATTTTACCGCTGTTTGTATAATTCAAGGTCTTTAGAACACTTTAACTCCATTTATTCCCTCTGTATTCTATTTTATAAAGTAAGCCTTTAAAATTATTTACACTTCTCTGTTTCTTTGTTGTTATTCCTCATCTGTTATGACATCACATCCTTTTATGTGCTTATATTTTGCTTTATCTTCTGTTATTTAGCATACAATTTAAAGAAGTAATTTTTTCAAGGATTTCTGATGGGATGTTCTCAAGCCTCTGAATGTCTCAAATTGGCCTTCTCTTTTTATGTGCTTATATTTTGCTTTATCTTTTGTTATTTAGCATACAATTTAAAGTAATTTTTTCAAGGATTTCTGATGGGATGTTCTCAAGCCTCTGAATGTCTCAAATTGGCCTTCTCTTGCATTTCCACATCAAGGGCAAGTTCTCTGAACATAAAACACAGCATTCACAAAGTTGAACCCTTATTGATAATCTGATTTTATTTTAAATCATGAGACTTAAAGGAGTATTTTTTAAATTGTAGTTCAAATATTTTCCAGTTTTTGTCTAGAGGGTCTCTTCTCATTGGTTTTGCCTGTTACAGTTCTCTGTTTATTTATTTATCTATGCCTTTAAGTGCCAAGCTCTATGCCAAGGATATAACAATGAAAGATATAATCACTGCTTTCAAGTATGCTTGGGGTTAGATAAATAAAATACTCCTTAAAATTTAATAGGTTAAGGACCATAATATGGGAAAGATAGGGCAGCATGGGCTCACAGAAGGAGAACACAAAGTCCAGATGAGAGTCTCAGGTAAGGCCTCCTGGAGGAAGATCTAGGATCTTCTACACCACAGTAATTTCTGGACAGTATTATTATTATTATTTTAAATCTAGCCTCTGCCTCTCTGAAAACAGCCATGATCATAATTGTAATAAACATGACTTTGTGCCCATGGCTGGGACTCTCTCCTAGTTGGCCTGAGAAAGCCTATTTATCTTCTCAACCAGTTAGTCCAGGAGAAAGTTACACCTGCAGGAGGAATTGTAATTTAATATTATTCATGGTAATTAATGGCTGGAAGATTGCTCATTGGTCTCAGTATAGCCAGGTGACTATAGAGTTAGGGCTTTTGAGGAATTGGTGTTGGGAAATTCTAATGGTAGAACCCATAGTTGGCCTCTTAAAGCACAGTGCGATAAACGATTTGTATGACATTTTCAAATACTCTTGGAGGCAGCCAAGCATGACATCTTAGCTTGAACATTTTTCACCTTCCTCTCCCAGCAATGCTTGTTTACAAAGATTGACGAGGCTGAAACAAATAATAAAAATTATTATTTGTCTTAATTTAGTTTTTCCCAGAAGAAGACCTTGAGACAAGATTTCAAGCGCAAGTTGTGAATGTGGAAGGTGCAGAGAACACCAGCATTGAAGTGAGGCGGTGAGACAGGGATGGGAAGGGAGCCAGTAAACGGTGTATTCTTAGGAGAGCTACTACAAAGGGCAACCAGAGCTTCATCTCCAGTGGAGACCTCTGATAGCAAGTGTAGAGCACATGCCTTAGAGTTTTCTCACCCAAGAAGCAGGAGATCTGGGATAGCTGTACAATAGTTCCAGACAGACCATGGTTGAGGGCTGCTCCCAGAAGAGCTGATACCAGCCCTTGCAGCTGCCCTATGATGAGTGTGGGTAGAGTGGCCTTCAGGGAATTTAGAGAGAACCCTCACACAGAATAGAGGTACTGGCAGTCAGGAGTGGGTAGGGGCTCTGTGAAGTAGTAAGGCCTAAGTGCTATGGACAGGGCCAGTGTCTGCTCCTGGTTCTTCATGCTATTTGTCCAATGCACACCCATCCTCATAAAATAACTTCTCGGTTTAAAAAAAAAAAAAAAATCTCACTTTTTGGATCCTTGAAGCAAAACAAATAAACAAACAAACAAAACATGTTTGAAAAGCTCAAGCTAAATCATCTCTTCCCTCCTCCTGGAACATCCAGCAACTCAGGGCAATCCAACATGGTCCCCAGGGCCATCTTTTCTTACCTAGCCTGCCTCTCCTGGGGATAATTAACTTCACTGCCTTTGGCATAGCCCATTTTTCAACCAAACAGTTTAAGGGGAAAAAAATTTATTATTTCACGGAGCAAACAGTTACTAAGCAGCTCCTCTGTTCTCCCAGCAGGGCCATTAAACATAGCAGTTACAGTACTTTGCGATTTTTTGCCATTCACAAGCAGCTTCCTCCCTCCTGCAAATTCCCATCACAACAAATCTGTGGTCATGCACAGCCACTCCACTACTCTCATGCCTAAGCCTAACTATGAGTTCTACCCTTAGAATTTCCCAACACACATTCCTCAAACTTTCATATTTGTCATCATAAAGTATATAAAAATAATGACATGAATGATTGAAACAATATAATAAGTAAACTACAATTAATAACTATTTCAAACTTGGTCTTATACAATTCATCTTATAAAGCATGTTGTATTTGCATTGCAAAAATGCATCTTCCTGTTAATTAGCCACAGGATATTAAAAAGTATTGAAAAATGTAGTCAGTCATGAGAAAAATAATAACAAAAATCGTAAGTCAGAAAGATGAATACATGCAATCTATGTTCTCAAAGGAAAGTATAACTGGAAAAAACAACAAAAGATTAAACAAATTTTATGAATACTCTTTTGAATACATTTCTGATTAATGAGGAAATAAAGGGATTTCAAGACAGCTAATTGAAAAATAATGAGAATCAGAATAATTCACATTTAAGATTATGGAATCTGCATAAAGTTGTTCTCAGTAAATTGTAGTACTACATACATGTTACATTTTTAAAAGTAAAAGCAAGAGAAAATAATTTTGACTCAAAAGTGAAGGAAAAAGGAACAAAGGAAGCAGAAATAAACATATTAAAATATAAAAACAAAAAGTAAAATCAGCAGCAGAAAAACACACAATGGCCTGAATTGAGATAATGAATCTCAGAGAACATCTTTGAAAAGAATCAGTAAAATGGTCCAGCTGCTGGAAAATCTAATTTTAAAATGCCTTAATCAAAATGAAAAAAAAAGAAAAAAATGACTAGAACTTATATAGAAGTTTTTTAAAATTATAGTATAATAAAGTGCTTATATTTTGAAAATCATTTAAAATGGAAATTGTATTAAGAAATTCAGATGACTAGAATTGACTCAATTGGAATCACCTGATTAAATCACTTAAGGATGAAATTAAGAACGTTAAAGAATTATTCCCTCACCCCAAAGAAGGTGATTGTATACTGAAACATTATGAAATTAAATGGCAATTAAAACTGGTTCTGGGGATGGAATAGACAGACTGGGCCAGCTAGAATGCTTTGGCAGCAAGAAACAGAAAAATCTGCTTGAAATTAATTGAAACATTAAGGAAATATATTACCTTATGTTATCAGAAAGTCCACAGGTTGGTGGCTCCAAGCAGCATATAATCAATGCCTCGAGGATGTCACCAAGAAGCCCAGTTCCTACCAGGTCTCCACTTAGCATCCTGACTGTGCTGACCCTGGGCGTGGTTGCAAAGTAACTGTGGCAGTTTCAGGCATCCTATCCAGACATGATAAGATCTGCAGAAAGGAAGAGACTGCATCTTCCGTGGGGTTCCATTTAAGGGTGAGAAACTTTTGCCCTATACCCGCAGATACCGGCAGATACTGTCTCACATCTCAGTGGCCAGCAATGGGTCACACATCCATCCCTAAAATCAATGGCAAGGGAGTGCCTTAACCATGGTTAGATAATTATAGACATTGGGTATTGAATTATTCAAACCAATACACAGATTGTTAGAATGAAGACACCACGTCCACTCTTGGTGTGTTTCAGGAGTGTTTTAAACTTTTTCTCATGTAAGTTTATATGATTCTTGTTAAGTTTATATTTAGATATTTACATTTTCTGTTGCTAATAAAAACAAAAGCATCTATGCCTCTACATTTTCTAACTCATTGCTGTTGTTATATACAAAACTGTAGATTCCTACATATTAATTTTTATAGCCCATTTATTTGCTGCAGTCTCTTTTTGTTTGTAAAGATTTTCAGTTGATTCTTTTAGATTTTCCAGGTCATATTATCCACCTGAAGTATCGTGCTTTTGTCCAATAGGAGTGGCTAATACTTCCAGCACAATATTAAATGGAAAAGGCAATAATGAGCATCTTTATTGTGTTCTAATCCTACTGTTTACAAATTCCTTTTAAAAAAGTGTTTTAAGAATGGGTCAAACGCCTTTTCAGCATCAATATGTTAAAAATTTTCTCCTAAAATCTATTAATATGTTATATTAGTCTGTTTTCACACTGCTATAAAAAATACCCAAGACTGGGTAATTTATAACGGAAAGAGGCTTAATTGACTCGCAGTTCCACATGGCTGGGGAGGCCTCAGGAAACACAATCATGGCAGAAGGGGAAGCAAGACGAGTCTTACACGGCAGCAGGAGAGACTAGGGCAAGGGGGAACTTCCAAACACTTTTAAAACATCAGCTCTCATGAGAACTTCCTCGTTATCAAGAGAACAGCATGGGGGAAACCGTTGCCACGATTCAATCACCTCCCACCAGGTCCCTCCCTCAATACCTGGGGATTACAAATGGAGATGAGATTTGGGTGGGGACACAAAGTCAAACCATATCACATGCTGACTTGTATGAATACCTTTCCTAATACTAAACCATCCTGGCATTTCTGAAATGGAAATTTTGTGGTCCTGCTACTAGTCTTTTAATGAGCTGTTTGAATCTAATTACTGTTGTTATATTTACAACTTTAATATCTATATTTGCAAGTGAGATTAATGTGTAGGCTTTTTTGTACTTTTTTGTTACATTTTGGTGTCAATGTTATCCACATTATATAAAAAAAATTTGAAACTTTGTATATGTCCTGGAAAAGTTCAAATAGCATTGTAATAACCTATCCTATGGAAGCTTAGTAATAATTCTTATGTGAAACTATCTGGGCTGATATATGTTCTATGAGTTGATGGGAGGCTCATTCTTTAAACACTTTATTTCTCTAATGAAAATTCATCCATATAGTTTTGGTTCATACAATCATTGTATTTCTTCTGGAATTAATTTTAGTAAATTATGTCTTCCAAGAAAATTATTTATTACATCCAGGTTTTAGAATTTCGTTCACATTTGCATATTGAACACCTACTTGTATAGAATTGTACAAATAGCCTTATTTTTTAAAATTATTATGTTGTTGAGATTATTTTCTTTTGCCTTTTCTTATTGTTTGTGCTTCCTCCCTTTTGTTTGATTAAATCTACTGCTTGTCAATCTATTTTATTCATTTTTTAAGAGAAATAGATCCTAATTTGTTAATTCAACAATTCTTCTAATGTATTGATTTTTGCTTCCATCACTATAAAATTCTTCCTTCTTCTTTTAGTTTATTTTGTACTTTCTCTCTATTTTTTAAAAATAGTTTATTTTGTGTTTTTTTAGTTTATTTTGTGTTTTCTCCCTAATTTTTTAAAGTTCGATACTTAAGGCATTGATTTACTTAGTTTTAATTTTGTTGATATAAGTATTGAAGACCAAAATTTTTCTGAGCTCTGCTCTGCTTATGTCTAACAGTTCTGATGTGTATTTTAATTATCATTGTTTTCTGGAAACAATCGGTAAACATAAATGTACTTGCAAATTACCTGGGTATCTTATAAAATGCAGACACCAACTAAGACCTGGGGCACCCAAGATTCTGCGTTACTAACAAGCTCACAAGAGACACAGATGCTGCTGTTTACAGACTGCAATTTGAATAGCAAAATAAGGGTTTTATTTTAATTCCTAGTTTTTTTTCTGATGTTATTAGTTTCTAGTTTCATTGCAATGTGATGATGTGATTAGAGATCATCATTGCCTGTATTATATCTGCCTTTCTAATTTATTGAGCTTTTCTGGTGGCTAATATGGGGTCAGTTATCATCAATGATCATGTGCTTTTGTCCAGAAGATGCATTTATTGTTATTAGGATGCAGAATTCCATCTATATGTACCTCGTTGGTTATTTTCCTTAGTTAATTTTTGTCCACTTGATCTGTCTTGGATCAAGAATGTTAAATTAAAATCGCCTCTTGTTAGTGTGTTCCTGTTTCTTTTTCTTCGTAGCTCCTGTACTTTTGCTTTATTAAACTGTATCATTTGGTACTTAGGTACATAGAAATTCAAAGTATTATGTCTTTTTGATAATTGTCATCTTTTTGGAATAACATACCATGTCCTTGCATAGGAATATTCAACATCTAATGAGTCATTTCCCCTCATTAATTTATTGGAATCATATTAAATATCTATTAATTTAATCTTATTAATTCAATTATTTTAGTATTAATTCAATATTTAATTAATATGATTCTTATAAAAATACTAACAACTTACCGGGTATTTTTTTCCCTAGAACTAGACAAACTAGTTCTAAAGTTGATTGGAGAAAATAAGCAAAAGGAGCCAAGAAGATTCTGAAAAGGTTTGGTTCTACCAGGAATTAAAAGTATGGTCAAGCTTCAGTAACTAAAATGATGTGCTACTGGTTCATGGATAGAAAGATGGATTAGTGGAATAGAAATATAAGCCTTGAAATAAATCCAGATACATATGGGAATTTAGTATATGATAAAGTTGACATCTCAGATATATAAAGATTTTTTTTCCAAAAGTATATTGGAACAATCGAGGAACCATGTGATGAGAGATAAAGCTGGATCCGTGTCTTTACTACACGTTCCAAAATAATATAAATGTAAAAAATAAAATAAAAAATTAAGAAAAAAAGATGAGTTATTCTACATTAGAGAATGAAAGATTGTCTAAAAATAATGCAAAAGTTCACAGTTATAAAATAAAGCTTTGATAAATTGTGTTAAATTAATAATACAAAGCTGTCACATGACCAAAATACCACATAAAAAGTCAAAAGACAAATGAAAAAATGCTCCCCAAATTGCAACTCATAGACAAATGCCTAATCTTAATATAGAAAAAGCTACTGGAGGCTGGGCACGGTGGCTCATGCCTGTAATCCCAGCACTTTGGGAGGCCAAGGTGGGCGGATCATGAGGTCAGGAGATCCAGACCATCCTGACTAACACGGTGAAACCCCGCCTCTACTAAAAATACAAAAAATTAGCTGGGCGTGGTGGCGGGCGCCTGTAGTCCCGGGTACTCGGGAGGCTGAGGCAGAAGAATGGCATGAACACAGGAGGCGGAGCTTGCAGTGAGCCGAGATGGTGCCACTGCACTCCACCCTGGGCGACAGAGCAAGACTCTGTCTCAAAAAAAAAAAGAGAAAAAGAAAAACCTACTGGAAATTAAGAAAGAATATGCAACAAGCCAATAAAAATTTGTTTTAAAAAACTGAAGACAATTTACAGATTCAGAAATAAAAGGTGGTCCATTAAAATATGAAGAGACGCTCAATGTCTACAAAAAAGGGTCAAACTCTGTAAAATATTTAAATAGGCTTATTCCAAGCCAAATGTGAGGACCATGATCTGTGACTTCATCTCAGGACATCATGAGAACATTTGGCCTTGGTGGTTTGGTTACAACTTGATTTTTTGCATTTTAGGGAGACAGAAGTTACAGGCAAATACATAAATCAATACACATAAGATTTACTTTGGTTCAGCGTGGAAAGTTGGAACATTTCAAAGTTTTTGGCGGCTTCTAGGTCACAGGTGAATTCAAAGATTTCTTGATTGGCAACTGGTTGAAAGAGTCAAGTTTTGCAAATTAGTAGAAAGAAATGCTTAGGGTTAACATAACAGGGGCTGTGGAAGCCACAGGTTCTTGTTATATAGACAAGCCTCCAGGTAGCAGATGTCAGAGAGAATAGATGGTACATGTCTCTTATCAGACCTTAAAAGGTGCCAGACTCTTAGTTAAATCTCTCGTAAATCAGGAAAATGCCTGGAAAGGGAATGGGATTCTCTACAAAATGTAGACTTTCCCCATAAGAGATAGCTTTACAGGGTCATTTCAAAATATATCAAATAAATACATTTGGGGGTGAAATACTTCAATTTCTTTCAAGGCCTGCTATGTGTCATGTGACGTTATGCTAGTTGGCATTTGGTATCTCATTGCCACAACGAGTCTGTTTTTATCAGTCTTAGGATCTCTATTTTAAATGTTAATGCTGGTCAGTTGTGCCTGAATTCCAAGGGAGGCGAGTATAATGAGGCATGTCCAAATGTCCCACCCCCTCTTTCCATCATGGCCTGAACTAGTTTTTCAGGTTTACTTTGGAATCACTTTACTGGTAATATGAGACATCCATATTAAAATTACACTGCTATAATTTCAATGCTATTCCCTCTGCTTCCCATCCTTCATTCTCTTAATATCACTATTTGGGTTAAGTTTTATTCTGTGTTTACAGTGTTATGCTTATACAAATATAATTCCCAGCTGAGTATTGTAACATACTACAGTGATGTCTCTTTTCTTACTTTTTGTTTTTCCTAAAGTTAATAGTTGCCTTGCTTTTGATTTGCTTAGACTTCTTTTTACTCTTGCTAACTCTCCCCACAGCTTCCTCTCAGTGTGATTTTCTACAAGGTCAATCACATCACATAAACTGTAATTTCTACTTTTTTCTTAGAGACATGCTTTCTGGGAACCTCCATTCTACTCTCCTCTGAGTTGGTGGCCTGTTAGGCCTGATGAGCAGCTGTAACCCTAAGATTTCTTTTTATTGTCATATTCAAATTTCCTTTGCCTTTCTTCTGGGTTGTGTTCTCTATTCTGGTATCGCATATCTTCTTCCCTTTTGGTTTATTCCCATGGTAGAGCACAGAGGAGGGACTTGATCAAGAGGGTGAATGTAGAATCTGGCTTCTAGTGCTTGGGAAATTGGCCTGGGGTCTCTGGACAAATAAAATAACATTACTAAATCACAATAGTAAACAACATACCTACAGGGAGGACAGAACATGACAGGAGTAGAATATTTGGATTGGATTATGCAGAAAGACATTTGGAAAAATATATTGTCCTCATAGATTGCTTTCATCTAGGGCTTTGCTACCTCCCGAGTCACCTCTGTTTATCACCTTTCAATGTGTTTAGTACAGGCACTTGACACCTGGCAGTCACAGTTGGACTTCTTGGGTTATGTGCTGGCCTGTCAGGGACCTGGGCTGTAGTGACCCTTGCACGAACCTGTGACTGTATGATTAGGATGATTCCTGGGCAGGACAGCCTTGATTTGCTGTTAAATTCCTTGTCTTTTGAGTGCGTCTCCAGGCAGGCAGTCTTTAGAAGTTGCCAAAAGGCTCAGATGTTTTCTTCAGTTGAGGCTGAAATTCCACATCCCCTCCTCAAGCAAATGCTCCTAGGAAATTGTTTAGACATTTCATTTGAGCTTCCAATATTGTCCCCAGATTTAAAAGAAGGTGACTCACTGTCCTAATAAAGTTGATTCATTCTTTGAGTTCACCTGGAATAAACCAGTCCCCCAAAAAGGAAGTGTCAATGAAGGTAAAATGAAGAAAGTGTTAGGATAGGGCAGGCACTCCACCAGTGCAAAATGAAAGATGAAGATGATGGGAGGGCACAGAAATTCCCTAAAATATCAAGCAGTTACTTAATAGGCCAAGGTTAGGAGAGTCTTTGCAGTAAATACTCACTTATGCCGAAATAGCGTGGGCTGGGCCTGCCCCCTGCAGTACCCATGGAATGTGGGGAGAGTTGATCCTGCTAAAAGAATTCACCTACAGGCATTGGGAATATGACCCATGACATTTGTTCTACAAGCACTCGCTGGCTGATTAGGGAATGGGAACAAAAGGGCATAGTTCCTCCACTCAAAGAATTATCAATTGAGGAAGAAAAACAGACAAGTTAACAACATAAAATTGAATGAAACCAGGGCTACATGAAAGAACAAAGTGAAATATCTTTTTTAAATTTTTTTAAAATTTTAAGTTCAAGGGTACATGTCCAAGTTTGTTACATAGGTTACATTTGCGTCATGGGGGTTTGTTGTACAGATTATTGCATCACCAGGTATTAAGTCTAGTACTCATTATTTTCCTGATCCTCTCCCTCCTCCTACCCTCCACCTTCTGATAGGCCCTAGTGTATGTTGTTCCCCTGTATGTGTCCATGTATTCTTATCATTTAGCTCCCACTTACAAGTGAGAACATGCAGTATTTGGTTTTCTTCCTGTATTAATTTGCTAAGGATAATGGCCTCCACCTCCATCCATGTCCTTGCAAAGAACATGATCTTATTCTTTTTTATGACTGCATAGTATTCCATGACTGATATGTGCCACATTTTCTTTATCCAGTCTACCATTGGGCATTTGGGTTGATTCAATGTCTTTACTATTTTGAATAGTGCTGTAATGAACATGCCCATGCATGTGTCTTTATAATAGAACAATTTATATTCTTTGGGGTATATACCCAGTAATGGGTTTGCTAGGTGGAATGGTATTTCTGTCTTTAGATCTTTGAGGAATCACCACACTGTCTTACACAATGGTTGAACTAATTTACACTCCCAGCAACAGTGTATAAGTGTTTCCTTTTATTCACAACCTCCCCAGCATCTGTTTTTTGACTTTTTAATAGTAGCCATTCTGACTGGTGTGAGATGGTATCTCATTGTGGTTTTGATTTGCATGTGAAATCCCTTTTGACTGGGAGACTGGGGAAGGCTTCCCCACAGAGGTGGCATCTGTATTGAACTCCAAGAAAAGACTAAGAATTAGTGGGAAATGGGGGAAGAGGCATTCACAGCTGAAGAAAACATTAGCCCAAGAACTGAAGCATAAAAAGGCCTATCCCACTGGCGGAATGGCTAAGGGCCTGGTGTATTTGGAGTTAGGAGAGTGGGAAATACAGCTGAGAAGAAAATTTGGGACAAGATAAAGAGGCTAAATCCTTAGAGAACCCTGAATTTAATTTTAGGGACCTTAGATTTTACAATAGAGGACACATGTGTAACAGCCCAAATGGTTCACCTTGTCCACTGCCTAGTCAAAGCCAATTTATAAAGACAGGGGAATTGCAATGGAGAAAGAGTAATTCACGCAGAGCCAACTGTGAGGGAGACTGGAGTTACATTACTACTCAAATCAATCTCCCTGAGCATTCGAGAATCAGAGTTTTTAAAGATGAACTGATGGATAGGGGCTTGGGAAGTGGGGAGTGCTGATTGGTCAGGTTTGAGATGGAATCCTAGGGGGTCGAAGTGAGGTTTTCTTGCTGCCTTCTGTTCCTGGGTGGGATTGCAGAACTGGTTGAGCCAGATTACTGGTCTTGGTGATGTCAGTTGATCCATCAAGTACAGGGTCTGGAAAATATCTCAAGCACTGATCTTACGTTTTACAATAGTGATGTTATCCCCAGGAGCAATTTGGGGAGGTTCAAACTCTTGCAGCCAGAGGCTTCATGACTCCTGAGCTGCAATTTCTAATCTTGTAGCTATTTTGTTAGTCCTACAAAGGCAGATTGGTCCCTAGGTAAGAAGGGAGTCTTTTTGGGAAAGGGTTATTATCAACTTTGTTTCAGTCAAACCATAAACTAAATTCCCTCCCAAAGTTAGTTCAGCCTATGCCCAGGAATGAACAAGGATAGCTTAAAGGTTAGAAACAAGATGGAGTTGGTGAGGTCTGATCTCTTTCACTGTCATAATTTCCTCAGTTATAATTTTTGCAAAGGCGGTTTCACATGGAGTTTCTGATTATTCATTGAGGAAGTTATGTCATGATTGGATTTGTGTTTTGCAAAGAGGATTCTATTAGAAGTTTGGAGAGGGAAGATTAGGAGGCAAGAAGGCCACTGAGGAAGACAGCCATGGAACAGGTGCATTCCCAAGAAGCTGGCAAGAGATTTTGAGGTTGCTGGGTCCTTGGGCCATGCTGTGAGTAAGGAGGTGTAGGTTGTAACCAAGATAACCAAGGATCACTGGAAAGGGGACTCAGAGGAAAGGTGGAGGGGTGGGTAACTGTGTACATTTTATGCTAAAGTAGAGAGCCCTTCCCAAAGAAACATGAGGAAGGGCAAAGGCCTCAGCCAGTGGTTCTCAAACTTGGCTGCACAAATTTGGAATCATCAGAGGAGCTCTAGAAATAACTGGTGACTGGGCCACATCCCAAAAGATTCTGATGCAACTGGTCTGGAACATCACCTGGGAATCAGGATGTTTACAAGCACCCTAGGTGATTCTAATACACAGCCAGGGGCTGAGAACCAAGTGTTACGTATTACCAGGTGTGAATTACTGACACAGGGACAAAGGACTCAAATGATAGTTACCTGGCTGGGTATCCACAAGCTAGTAGACTAAGAGTCTACTTTCTTCAGTGTTTTTGAAGATAATATATAATTTTTAAAATTCTACTGGTTGTTAATTTACTATTTTGAAATCATTTTTTAAATTATGTTTTCCCAACAACTCTCAGAGTCAAGCACATAAATTAGTACTTTTTTATTCCTACGTTTTTAGATAAAACCTTCATTTTCTTTTTCCTCTATTTTCTTTGTTAATATAATCTGGGGTTCTATATATAAATTATAGTTACTATACTATTTTTAACATTAGAGTACTTACATTTCAAGAGTATTTTTGGCTTTTTCGTTTAATTTAAAAAACAGATGTACAGTCTTCACATTTTTACTTTAATTGGTTTCTGTGTCACCAATAGTCATTTTTTTTAACCACGGTTTTCCTAGTTTTATATTTTGTATTCAGGAAATGTCTTCAAGTCTTCAAGATTTTTTTTTTTTTTTTTTTTTTTGACAGAGTTTCACTCTTGTCACCTAGGCTAGAGTACAATGATGCGATCTTTCCTCACTGCAACCTCCGCCTCCTGGGTTCAAGCAGTTCTCCTGCCTCAGCCTCCCAAGTAGGTGGGATTACAGGCATGGGCCACCACACCTAGCTATTTTTTTGTATTTTTAGTAGAGACGGGGTTTCACCATGTTTGGCAGGCTGGTCTCAAACTCCTGAACTCAGGTGATGCACCTGCCTCGGCCTCCCAAAGTGCTGGGATTACAGGCGTGAGCCACTGCGCCCAGCCAAGAAATTTGTTTTTTAAAATGCCAGCGTATTTTGTGAATCCTTACATGATGGACAAATTTATGTGTCGATTTGGCTAGGCTATGGTGCTTCATTGTTTCATCAAACACTGGTCTAGATGTAAAGGCATTTTGTAGATGTGATTATTTACAATTAGTTGATTTTAAGTAAAGCAGATTGCCCTCCATAATGTAGGTGGGGCTCAGCCAATGAGTTGAAGCCATTAAGAGCAAAAACTAAGGTTTCCCTGAGAAAAAGGAAGTTGGCCTCCACTAGCAACAGGAATCCAGTCTCAGTTTCTAGATTGCAGGCAGATTTCAGACGTGCCAGCCTCATGATCACATGAGCCAATTCCTTAAAATAAACAATTTAGGAGGAATTTAGGAGGCTATATATTCTTTCATGTAGCTATAGTTTCATTCAATTTTATGTTTTTAACTTATCTGTTTTTCCTTCTAAATTGTTAATTCGTTAAATCTCTCTCTCTTTCTCTATAGATATATATACACGCATATATATACACACACACAGGCATATATATTTAGCTGTATAGAAGCTTTTATATATTATAGTATATATAGAGATTATATACGTATTTCTATTATATATAAAATGTGCAGTATGAATACATAAATATAAATATATAGATTTCTATTATATATAAAATATATATTACATATAATATAGTTTCTATTATATATAATAGAATATATCCTGAGAGACATAAAGAAATTTTTATTATATACAAAATATATATTATATATTATATTATAGTTTCTATTATATGTAATAGTATATATATATTCTATTGTTCCTAATAGAATATATATAGTTATATAATAGATACATATATATTCTATTGTTTCTGTTTATATATATTCTATTGGTTCTGTTTTTCTGGAGAACCCTGACTGATACACCTAGTATGTTCTGGCAATGTCTTTTTATAGCTATTAAACATGAACAACTTGGCTGAGTGAAAAATTCCTGGGCCACAACTTTTAACCTCTGTGAACTTTCAACCCTTGGTGTTGGAGAGCAGTCAAAAAGGCAGCCCAGCATTTATTCTTTTTTGTGTAATCTGATATTTAGGCCTGGCGACTTGTAGAATTTTTTTTCTCCAAGAGTTAAAAGTTTTTGCCAAGAAGTCCTTAATTTGGGGTATTTTCCATTAACATGTCTTAGAACCCAAGTGAGCCTTCCAATCTGCATAACTTGACTCTTTCTCTAAGGGAATTTTCTGTTAACATATTTTCTTGGTTCTAATATGAAATTAATTGAAAAAGTACATCACTGACTACTTTTGGGCAGGAGGGAATGACAGGCAAATTTTAATACATAAGATGCATCTTAATTTCAGAAAGATCAAAATGAGGGGAACAGTACAACAGAAAATGTGAGGCATTGATTTCACCTGCATTTGTTTTGATCTTCCTTTCAGGATTTCTAGTGTTTGGGTTTTCTATTCTCCATCCTCTGTTTCTATCATATTCTCTCTCACCATTTTCATCTCACTGTCTTTTCCCTGCATACTCAGATTTGCATAGTATGTCACTTAGGCATGTTCCTACCTCAACAAGTGAGTGCTTTACTATCTTCAAATGTGATTTTAAGTTCAACATTTGTGGAGTTATTTCTTTTCTTTACAATCTTTCCAATCTTGTATATGTCTACTGTTCTTATCCAGGTGTCTTTGAATAATTACCTATAATCTTGTGATTTTTGTTCCTGATATGTATTAGGTGGGTGCATAATGGCAAAAACCACAACTACTTTTGCACCAATGTAGTACAAGCCCTGCCTTTATGCACATTGCTGGGAATGCCACAAGCTTTCTGAAAAATGTCCTGAGGATACTGCTGGTGACCACTTTTAGAGCAAGCCTGTCCCCTACATCTTCTGAACATACCACTTCCTCTTGGAGTTTTGCTCAACTTTTATCATAGGTCCCATTTCCCTCTTCCCCGGCTGGCTTGACTCCCTTTCTCTCCACAGGTAGTCTACATCTTTCCTACCACTCACTTCTTTGGCATTTGAGGCCACCTCTCAGAACCATAGCCAAGTGTAAGGTTGCTGTGTAGGCTCCTTATCAAATTCCCCATTCCCAGTAACCTCTCCCTTTTGCTCCCACAGTTACTCATCCTGCTACCTGGTTCTCTGGACCACTGAGGAAATACCTGCATACAATCAACCCCAGAATGCACTGGCCACTTCCTGGTTTTATCAGAGACCTCCCTATGGGTCACAAAGTGATTCTGAGAAAGTAAAAACCGTTCCAACAGCTGGCAGCCAACAGCTAACAACTAGGCTGAAGCAAAATGTTCCCAATTGAACATAAACAACTTTCCCAGAATATAAGCAATAATCAGAAAAGGCTACTCTGTGACCATGCCTAAAACATGACAGAGACAAACCCCTACCTCAACCACCAAAATAAAGACTTTCTTTTTCTTTTATTTTTGCTTTTCTCACTGACAGGAGTAACCATTTCTTCTTTACCAATGACAACTCTCTGAAACTGCTTCAATCCTTTTACCTACTGGATAAAAATTGCCAAGATACCCAGTCACCAAGTTTCCAGCACTTTCTGTAGAACTGGCCCCAGAGTTGGTCTCCACTTCCTGACACACCCAATCCAAACCTGACTGCCAGCTTCCTTCAACATTCCTAAGAATCACTGAGCACAAGCACAAGCCCAAGACCTATAATAAAGGTCTCTCAACAAAATGTCCCATGGGTCCCATTGTGTGTGCGCTCCCTGACAACAACAAGCTAAATAGACCTAATTTTGAACACAGCTGCATTTCCTGGTGGTCTTGGCTGTTGGGCTTCAACATTATGAAAGACGAGACACTTCTTCAGTTCTTATAAGCAACTGATGCATAATTCTAAACATTTTAATGTATGAATAAGGGCTAATTACCAGTATGGCCTCCTAGTATTCTGATGTGTGACTAGGTTGTTCTGAGGATTCAGATTTGGTGTTCTCTGAAATATGGTTCACACTTTGTAATTGCAGAGTTCCTCCCACGCAGGCATCAGGGGTACTCTGTTCTCTGCATCCTCAGTGCTGGAGGTGATTAAGAACTGAGTGGCTCTGCTTCAGTGGGCTTGGCTGCGTCTTGGCTCTCCTTCACCTCTTTCATCTTCCAGTAGACTAGCCCAGGCTTGTTCTCACTTCTACTGTATTCCATTAAACAAAGCGAGTCATGAGACCAGCCCAATATTCAGAATGGGCGGGGACTACAAAGTTACAGGGCAAAGGGCATGATATTAATACCACTGGGTGGCCATTGAAGAAACCCAGCAATGCTACTGTTTAACCTCTCTGTGTCTTAGTGTCTTCACCTGTAAAATAGAGAAAATAATATCCACCTCATAGAATATTGTAGGGCCTAAATATGTTAATATTTGCAAAATGTAGAGACTAGTCCCCAGAACCCAGTAGGCAATATATAAATGTTTGGTTATTATTATTGTCTTGAGTTGGTTAGAGTGTAAAATTAAGGCACTTCTTGCCTTATAGTTTCACATTTTTCTTGGTTTTATTTAATTATCTATCTGTTTGTTTAGCCTTACAGTAGGTAGTGACATGTACATATTTTCATCACAAGTGGTTTGGGCCCACTGTTGTCAACTATCAGGCCTTGAGATACATATGCATTTCGAGTAATAAGATATTCATTTTCTTATTGCTAAAGCAGATAGCTATGTAACTCCCTCTGAATTTACTTGCTCAGTATCACTTTATTAGCTGTGCTTCCCTTAAACTTGTCTCATTAGAGTAACTTGCAACCAAATCTCGAGATATGTGTAATAAAATTACTGTGTTATTTTTAAGTGTCTAGAGAATCATTTTATAATGTAAAATTTTGTATACATTCATATTGCAACTGCATTTTCTTCCCTCTCCAATTCTCAGTCAGTTCTCTTCTCCACCGGCAAACGGGATCGGGAAGGCAGACCCCCTAGAATTTTGCAGTGCAAAACCTGTGTGATTATATACAACAGCCCAGGGACTGTCACGCCATCTAAGTGAGGTTCAGTCAAATAAAGTTGAACCACCCATTAAGAGTAACCTCCAATGTAATGCTCACCGTACTCTGTTCCTGAGGAGTTTATTTTACTGGTTTATCTTTGTTGTTTTTCATAATACAAGGCAAATGCTGCTTACACAGGGTTTTCAGCATAAGCCAGCCGTTAGACGGATGCCGGGACACCTTTCAGATGGTTGGCCTCACAGTGTGATTAGCTTTCATTTCACAGAGCTTGGCCAGTCCAGCGAGCTTTCTTATATGCATCTCCTATTATGCTCACCATGGCCGGCAGGGGTGAGAACCATTTTCCTTCTGCAAAACACACACACCAGACTTCGCATGGTATGTGCAAGGTCAGATAGTGCATTTTAACACCCCAACTCAGAAGCAGCTTCTAACTCCAGCTTCTAGCACTGCTCACTACACTATACTCTCTCTTTTATAAAAACTGCAAAAAGGAAGGAATAAAGAAAGCAGAGCATTGAGATCAACAACAGGCTTATTTTTAAAGATAAAACTGCTGTTTGGGTACTGGTGGGTTGCAACTATTAAACCTCCCCAAACAAGCCACTTAGAGTTACTGTTGGGTAAGAAGAAAAGCCTTTTAAATTGGTTTTCAAATAGAGAGAGTATTTTTCTTCAGCCTTACATAACTGCAAAAATGACTGAACACTTTGGGCTTTACATTTTTTTCAATCTTTCCCAAGTGAAATCACCTTTGGTAGAGGACCAAGAATGGAAAATTTCAGCTTGAAAGAATAACTTTGTAAAGCCGCGCAGCAATTTAGAAGAAGTGGTGGAAAGAAAGCGTGTGTGTAACCACAGGTGGTAATACTGGTTGGTCTGACATGGTTGGGGAATAGGCTATTTTGAATAGATACATTTCTATATAACTGAAGCATAACTGATTGCTGTTTTACATGAAAATTCATTGATGGTTTTGCTGTTAACTCTTTAAAATGATGTAGTGCAAGTATTTTTAGAAGAGTGTTTAAATAAATTTGGAGACCACAATTTCATATTTAATGTCTTTACCATACAAATGAAAAAGTGAATTCCAGAGATTTGGAATGTTTTAAAAAATCTCTCAGTGTATATGCTGAAGTACTTACATTTACATTACCTGGAAATAACTAACCAGGAAGGCAAGTTTTTTAATCAGTCAGTATTCAGACAAGGCAACTCTGTCTAAACCATGCCCAAAACACGACAGAGACAAGGCCATATCTCAAACTGGTATTTTCAGTAAATTTTAAAAATCAACATTTTCTTAAAAAATTGGAAAATAATGGCAAACAAAGAATAGAAAATAAAAATCACCTATGACCCCTATTCAGAGATAACAGCATTAACTATTTGTGGGTTTTTTTGGTTTTTTTTTTTGTTTTTTTTTTGGAGGAGTCTTGCTCTGTTGCCCAGGCTGGAGTGCAGTGGTGCAATCTCAGCTCACTGCAACCTCCACCTCCTGGGTTCAAGCGATTCTCCCACCTCAGCCTCCAGAGTAACTGGGGCTACAGGTGCCCGCCACCACACCTGGCTAATTTTTGTAATTTTAGTAGAAATGAGGTTTCAGCATGTTGGCCAGGCTGGTCTCAAACTCCCAGCCTCAAGTGATCCACCCGCCTACGCCTCCTAAAGTGCTGGGATTATAGGCGTGAGTCACTGCGCCCTGAACTATTTGCTTTTATTCTTAGAGTCTGTGTGTTTGTGTGTTATGTGTACAAATTTAATTTTAACTATTTTTATAAAAATGAGATTATACTCTACAAATTATTTTATAACTTTTTTCACTTAATAACATATTTTATGAGGTAAAACTTTAATATCATTTCCAAATAAACCCAGGTCCCCAAACTATGTATTCTCCCTCACAACTGTGAATATCTCCTTTTATGCTTTTGATTAGCTCATTTGATGATTTTATTTGGCTACCTTGCTATTTCTGTCTGCTATTCCAGGAACAAAGTATTTAAATTACAAGGTTTTTATAATTTTTCTTAATTTGCAGGATAAATGAAATCTTTAGAATTCTTAATTTTTTCTTGGCTATTCTTTCTTGATGTTCTTCTAAAAGATGTTTAGGTAATTCTATGGAAGTCTAAAGAAGAAAATTATTAAAAAGATGTTAGAGATTAATTTGGGTAGAATTTGAATCCTTACAATATTATTCTCCCACACTAGAACATTTTATATCCCCCTGATTTATCAAACTTTTCTTTTATATCTCTTGATAAAGTTTTCCCACATAAACAATGTTATATACAATGTCCTGTGTCTTCCATTTTAGTTTTTATACTTTGTGTTTCTTTTTCTTGAGTTTCACTAGCTAAGACTCCCAGAACAATGATGAACAGAAAGGGGGAGAGATGACATCCTTATTTTGCTGGTTCATAGATGCTTTATGTCAGGTTAAGGAAGTTCTCTCTATTCCTAGTTTTCTGAGAGCTTTTAATCATGAATAGATATGTAATTTTATCAGTTGCTTTTCCTGCATGTATTAAGATCATCACATGGTTTTTATCCTTTAATCTGTTAATGGCTTTTCTAATGTTAAACTTTCTTGTATCCCTGGATCAAACTAACTTGGTCATGATGATATTTTCTTGAGTCAAACTTGGTAATTTTTTAAGACCTTGCAAATAAGGTCACGAGTGAGATTAGTCAGTAATTTTTCTTTCATTATGTCTTGCCTGGTATGGGTATCAAAGTTACACCCATGTCATAAAATTAATTGGAAAATGTTCTTTATTTTCCTATGATCTGAAATAGTTTGCATATGATTGAAATTATCCATTGCTTAAATGCTTGATAGAAATTGACTTTAAAGCCATCAGAGTCTAGTATATTTTTGAAGAAAAATTTTAAACTATTAATTCAGTTTCTTCAAGGTGTAGTTATAAAATTTATCTATTTCCTCTCAGATCCATTTTATTAAGTGATATTTTTAAAAGAATTTATCCATTTCATGTCTATTTTCTAATTTATGATTTAAAAAGTTGTTCCTTATAGTCTCTTCCTACGTTTTTAGTTTTTTACATCTGTTGTAGTTTTTCCTGTTTTCTTTCTAATATTACTTAATTTTGCTTTTTGCATTTTTATTGATTGATCTAGCCAGATATTTGCCTATTAATATTTTCAAACAACCAACTTTTAGTTTTATTAATACTCTAAATTACAAAACATTTACTAGATTTTGGATTCTTATTTTTATCTTAATGTTTCATTTCTTCTACTTCTTTTCATTTATTTTTCTTTTTTAATAACTTCTTAAGTTGCCTGCTAAGTTGGTTAAGTTCTAGCCTTTCTTCTTTCTTAACATAAGCATTTAAAATATTAACTCTTCATTTACTATACTTCTTTAGCTGCATCTGTAAGTGTTGATATTTGATTTTTTGTTATAGTTCAGCTTTTTAAACAATCTCTTCAATTATTATTATGATTTCTTTTTTTGCTCAGTGAGTTGTTTAAATAATTCATTTAGAAGAGTAATTTTAAATATGCAAACAGGGGAGGCACACACTGAGTCCCAAACAGTGAAAACTGTTTCCTTTGTCAGAATAACAGACACAGGACATGCAGCTGCCAGCAAGTGCCTGGATAGAGACACAGTGACACTGAGAGGGAGGAGGGATGAAAACAGAGATTGAGGTTTAAAATATGATGATAAAGTTTGATGCCAACTCTGCCAATTAATAGCTGAGACTCATTCCTTTATAAAGGAAAATAACAATATCAGCTGTTTTTTTAATACGTATCCTTTAACTACAATGATATCTTTGAAGACTGACAATGTTTGTTCTCTTTTCACAGGCGAATAAAAATTATAGCTTTAAGACATTACGTGACTATCATTGTGTAGTAAAGAATTTAATCTTGCCTAAAGGGAGGTGTAACCATTATCCTAGGCTCTTGGAGGTAATCTCCAACCCCTTAGAATATCATACCTGATAGGAGTCTTTGTTTGCTGGGGTTGGGGTGGGGAGACTTAGGCCAGCCAGATGGCAAACCATGTGATTTAGGGTGGAGCTTTAGGTCACCCAGTATGAGACTGACTTCCTGAGGGACTAGAAATTGACATCAGCCATGTAGACAATCCACCACGTTTAAGTAATGGAACTCCAATACTCTGGACATAGAAGCTCAGGTGAGCTTCCTGGTTGGCAAGACTCTGTGCATATTTTCACATATAGATGCTGAGAAAATAATGCTCCTGGCTCCATAGGGAGAGGACAATGGAAGGTGTCCTCTCAGTGGAAGCTTACCCAGAGTATGCCCTATGCTCTTTTTCTTTGGCCTGATTTTAATCTCAATCCTTTTGCTGTGACAAACTGTAACTGTGAGTATAACAGCTTTCAGTGAGTTATGTGAGTCCTTCTAACAAATTATAGAAACTGAGGGCTGTCTTGGTAACACCCTGACCTTGCAGTTGGGATCGCAAGTGAGGGTGGGCTTGTGGACAGTTCTCTCTAATCATATTGTTGGCTAACTTTCCAAATGATCTAGACTAAAAGCAGTGAAATTTGAATTCCATCTGATTTTGAGGAACATGCTCTTAACTACTGTGCTTTAATGCTCATCTCATGGGGATAATGCAAGTATTAAATAAAGCTCTGTGTTATATGCCCGGTCCAGAACCCAGAACTTGCACTAATCAGGCTCTTGATAAATATCCATTTCCCATCCTCTTAATAATTTTCACATGGAGGGCTATGCCATCCTTTCATGAGTGTATTCATTCTGTAAACATTTATTGAGCATCATGCCCTGTGCCCACTGGTCTCACAAAAGGAATGGGCTTCACAGCTGGGGATTTAGAGTGTGGCTTCTCTTTTGATTCTCTTGTGTTTGCATATTTTAGAAAGTATGCTTTGAAGTAACTCATACGTCAAAGAAGAAATCATAATAGGAATTGGAAGACAAACTGAACTATAGCAACAAACAAAAAATCACTTAAAATTTGTGGATGAAGCTAAAAGGTGCACTTAAATCAGGTCCTGTGAGTACCATGTATTATGTAAAACAGTCACCGTGTATGGGAACACAGCAGACTGTGTTCCTACCTCACACCATACCCTGAGCTTCATGTACAGCATCGAGGTTCTTGACCCACAGGAAATTTACAGTCTGATTGGGTAGTGGCCTAATTGCTCAATCCTTTCTGTTGAAAGAACCATCTCTAGTCCCCTGTCTAGTTAAAGCAAAACCACAAGAGATTTCTTGCAAAACCAAGACTCTTTTAGTTGCTACTCCTACACTGCTAGGAAAAATTTCCAAATACCTGCACACAACAACATCCATCAGAACCTTTGTTCTACAGAATTAATGGAAGATGCAGACATCCCGTTCCAAAGTGGACATTTGGCATCACAAATGTGCAGAATGGTGGGCTCTGAAGCAAATCACCATGAAGCTGCCAATTTTTCCTTTCAGAGATGATTGCTTTATAATAAAAAACCCTGGGATCAATCTCTCTGTAAGGCAGCATGGCCAAAGTTTCAGGGTCTTTCTGCTCTCTCCTCTTCCCCTAAATAAAAAATTCACTGTACTTCTGATTTCCAGTCTGGATTATAAGGAGTTTGGAAGTCATCACTCCGTTCTAACAACAAGTAAAAAGCTGAACAAACTGAAGGATCGGTTTGTTCCTAGATCTACAAGATAAGTGAGGTCACAGGGCAAACAGCTTTGGGGAGAAATATGGGGAGAAAACAGGAGGATACACAGAATCACAACTTACCAGAGCAAAAACCCATGACCAGAAACCTCTGCAGACAACAGCCCTGGGGTAGAAAAATCCGTAGTTGACAAATTGCTGGGGGTTTAGTGTGGATAAGTCTGAGAGCTAAAAACTCCAGGGCGCACCCAAAAAGTAACTACTCACTTTTTGTTCAGAATGGCCAGTGCATTCTGTTCTTCTTAACAAGGCCTGTCCTTAAGAGAAACTGTTTTATTAGAGCTTAAAGTACTGGGATTTTATCAGCACCTGACTGAAGTGAGGGAAGGGAAATGCCCAATTCAGCATCCTGTAGCCTTCCATGTGGGGGAAGGGAAATACCCAACTCCATTCTACTCTAGCCATTTTGTTCCACCTAACGGTGGAGTTGGGGTGGACTGAGAAGCACCTAGGTGCACAAGCTCTCTAAATGACTGAGACCTAATCCTAAGATAAAGAACACTTCCCTCCCTGACCCCTTACCACCACATTGCTACAGGACTACTTATCAGAGTTCCTTTTACCCAATACATCATTCCCAGCTTTCAAGAAAAAAGTAAAAGGCATACTAAAAGGCAAAAAACAAAACAAACAAACAAACAAAAAAACACAGTCTGAAGAGATAGAGCAAGCATCAGAACCAGATTTAGATATGGCAGGGATTTTTGAATTATCAGACTAGGAATTTAAAACAATTTTGATTACTATGTTTAAGGTCCTAATGGATAAAATAGATAACAGGCAAGAACACATGGGCAATGTAAGCAGAGAAATAATTATTCTAAGCATCAAAAAGAGATGTTTGAGATCAAAAGCACTGTAACAGAAATGAAGAACGCCTTCGATGTGGCTTACTAGACTGTGCAAGCTGAGGAAAGAAAACCTGAGTTTGAAGATATGTCAATAGAAAATTCCAAAATGGAAAAAGCAAAGTGGAAAAAAATGACTGAGAAAAAAAAACAATACAATATCTGAGGACTGAGATAACTACAAAAGGTGTAACATACATGTAATGGGATTATTAGAAGAAGGAGAAAGAGACAAAGAAACAGAAGAAATATTTGAAATAATAATTACTGAGAATTTCCCCCAAATTAAGGTCAGTCAACAAACTGCAGATCCAGGAAACTCAGAGGACACCAAGCAGGATAAATGTCCCCCAAACTACACCTGTACGCCATATTCAGAATGCAGAAAATCCAAGATAAAGAAAAAAATCTTGAAAAAAGCCAGAGGGAAACAGTTGCCTGACTTTTTCCCAAAGGAAAGATAAGAGCGAAGATAAGAATTACATCCGACTTCTCATCAACCATGCCGGGAAAAAGAGAGTAAATGAAATATTTGACGTGTTGAGAGAAAAAGAATCCATCAACCTACAATTTTGTGCCCTGCAAAATTACCCTTTAAAAGTGAAGGAGACATAAAGATTTTCTCAGACAAACAAAAATTGAGGAATCCTCTATAAGTATTAACAACTGCCTTATAGGATATGTTAAAAGAAGTGCTTTACAGAGAGAAAAATGATGCAGCTCAGAAACATGGATCTGTATAAAGAAATGAAAAGCATCAGAGAAGGAATAAGTAAAGGTGAAATAAAAAGTTTTACTTTTCTTAATTTATCTAACAGATAACAGTTCAAAATAATAGCAACCATGTATTCAATTGTGTATGCTTACATATGTATGCTTATGTATAAATGAAGTGGATGACAGCAATAAAAAAGGGCCAGAGAAAATAGCATTATTTTGTTATTATAAAGTACTTATGCTACCCATGAAGTGATATAGTGTTATTTGAAAGTGAATTTGGATTAGTCATAAATGTATATTGAAATTCTAGGGCAACCACTTTAAAAAGCTTTAAATAAATGTATAACCGATATCCTAAGAAAGGAGAGAAAGTTGAATAATGTAAAATATTCAATTAGAACCATAAAAGGAATAAAAAGAGAAGACAAAAGTAGAAATAAAGAACAAGAGCAGATAATAGAAAACAGTAACAAATATAGTAGATATTAATCCAATTACATCAACAATCACTTTAACACCAATGCCTCATGTATCTTGATGCTCTGTTGTTAGACTCATACACACTGAGGACTATTTTGTCTTCTCAGAGAATTGACCCCACTATCATTATGTAATATCCCTCTTTTCCCTTTTAACTTTCCTTGCTCTGAAGTCTTCTCTGTCTGAAATAAATATAGCTACTCCTACTTTCATTAGTGTCAGCATGGTACCTATTTCTCCACCCCTTTACTGTTAACCTATATAAGTTTTTACACTTAAAGTGGGTTTTTAATATATAACACATTGTTGGATATTGATTTTTTAATTCACTTTGACCATCTCTTTTAATTGGCATATTTAGACCATTTGCTAAAAAGCATTGAGCTATCAAGCCATGAAAAGACATGGAGGAGGTCAGGCGTGGTGGCTCACACCTGTCATCCTAGTACTTTGGGAGGTCAAGGCGGGTGGATCATCTGAGGTCAGGAGTTCAAGACCAGCCAGGCCAACCTGGCAAAACTCCATCTCTACTAAAAATACAAAAATTAGCCAGGTGTGGTAGTGCATGCCTGTAGTCTCAGCTACTCAGGAGGCTGAGGCAGGAGAATTGCTTGAACCTGAGAGGCGGAGGTTGCAGTGAGCCAAGACTGTGCCACTGCACTCCAGCCTGGCAAGGTGACAGAGCAAGACTCCCATCTCAACACACAAAACAAAACAAACAAAAACAAAACAAAAACAAACAACAACATGGAGGAAACTTAACCACATATTACTAAGTGAAAAAGGCCAAACTGAAAAGTCTACAACTATATGACAGTTTGGGAAAGGCAAAACTATGGAGATAGTAAAAGAATCTGGCTGCCAGGGATGGGGTGAGAGAAGGAATGAATAGGTTAAATACAGAAGGTTTTTTGGGCAGCAGTAAAACCACTGTGTATGATACTATAATGGTGGATATATGTCATTATACATTTGTCCAAACCCATAAAATGTACAACACCAAGAGTGAACCCTAATGTAAACTAAGAACTTCGAGTGATAGTGGTATATCAATGTAGGTTCATCAGTTGTAACAAATATACCATTCTGGTGTGGGACTTTGATAGCGGAGGAGGCTATGAATATGTTGGGGCAGGGAATATACACACAATCTCTGCTTCTTCCTCTTAATTCTTCTGTGAGCCTGAATCTGCTCCAAAAATTAAATTCTATCTATTAAACACACACACACTCAGTCACTCACTCAAGATTGAATTATGCTAAGGTTTGCCTTCCAGGGTTCCACCCTGCCTGAGACACCAAAAGAGATAGCCTTTAAACCTAAGCAAAGAAGTCAGGGTCCCTCTGGCTGGATCTCCCCAAACAATAGCACCAAAAATTCTTCCCCCACCTCTTTGATGGTCCTACAAATCCTGCATGAGAGCATCTCCTATGTTCTGAACATCTGCTGAGACTCAAAGGACCCTAGGAGGGGGTCTTGGGGTCACTTCCCCTCTGTGTGAATGTGTTTGTTAGAGCCCCTCCTGAGGGTGGGAAGCAGGCTGAAGAGGGACAGAAAACACCTGAACAGGAGACTTCAGACCCACAGCACAGAACACTCAGCACAGGAAACCTTTAACCAAGGCTGATCCCAGGTCTCAGCTCACCACTGCTCGCAGAGAAGGCACTGTCGCTTCAGGTCTCAGGTCTGCATGTTCACACGGGCTTTCTGTGGATATGCTTCGTTCTTATGGGGGAATTGCAGGCAGCATGCCAGCCTGTGCAGGGCCAAGTTTGGGGAATGCACAGCCTTTTAGATTTTAAAGCCACACTCTGTTAAGGGCTGCCTACTCTGTTTATGTGTAACTGGTTCCAAACATGAATTCCACTCATCCACCCCACCCTGTGCTGTGGAGCCAGTGGTTGCCATTAGCAGTGAGAGGGATGGGAAAAGTTATCAGAGTCACTGGAGGGAGGGAAAGTTCAGGAGCCAGATAGAAAAAAGACAAAATAAGAAAGGAAATGGGTCCTTCCTGCTGTAAATCTCATTGAAAAAGAAGGGACTGAACACAGAACCGTATGGAGCTTGTTCCATGTGCATTATGGAACCTGCCACCACCCAAAGCCCTCACCTGGGTTGGCCCTGGAGACTTGTTTGTTCTGGCTTAGGGCAGCCAGCCCATTTTGCCAGCCACCCCCAAGTCTAAACTTGCACAGCAGAGTGTGGGCGTGAACTCTATCTTTGGAAATTCTTCCTCTCTCACCATTAAAAATAACCTATCCCAGCTGTCCAATGTGGTTTGCGATAGACCCTCACAGTGACCCCACTCCTACAACCAAGGAAAATAGAGATGATCTATTGAGTGTGACATGGGTCTCCCAGTCACTGCCTCATTCTCTCCTCTCCCTGTTCAAGACTTCTTGGAAACACTTGATTTCAGGAAAAATCATTAGTTTATAAAGCCATGTGCAACATCTCGGTCAATGTTGTGCTGCTATTACAGAACACTGAAGATTAGGTAATTTGTAAGGAACAGAAATCTATTATCTCACAGTTCTGGTGGCAGGGAGGTTAAAATCAAGGCACAGGTGTCTTGCAAGGGCCTTCTTGCTGCATCATCACATGGTGGAAGGCAGAAGGGCAAAGCAACAAAAGGGGACCAAACTCCCCCTTTTATAATGGCATTAATTCCACCCGTGAAGGCAGACTAATCACTGCTCAAAAGTCTTTTAATACCTCTTAATACTGTTATAATGGCAATTATATTTCAACATGAATTTTGGAAGAGACAAATAGTCAAACCACAGCATGCAGTATAAAGTGACAAAGACAATTATTTGGTGATGCCTGGAATTTGGGTTCATAAATATGAGTGACTAGGGAGGAATAAAAAGCCACAGTTGGTGGGAAACCCCAGGGTAGTCCTTTCACTAGAAACAAGGGCCATCATCAATGGGACAGAAACAAAGAAAAACAATTTATTGTGACCTTGAATCATGTTCATGAGTGGTGATTTCTTTTGTGGTCAACCGTTCTAAGCAAGAACTGCTTGAGCACATGTGATTCATTTCTGCAAACTTGTTCTAACCTGAGCTTTTAATTTTAGACTAGAGATCCAAGTTAAATATTTCATGCGAACAGACCAAGAATAGAAAACGAGAAAAAAAGAAAGATAGAAAGCCCTTCATTACACAAATTGCAATACATATTCAACCAACATTCGTGGAGTGCCAACGATGAGTCAGGCATTGTATTCCAGATATTTCTGCATCTACTAATATCCCTCATCACACCACACCATTCAAAACCATGCCCTCTTGGGTTCCGTTTCCTCTACAAGGAGACTACTGGTCAACTTATGCATGCAAAGTTTTCCTAGTAGAGTTACCATTCCTTTTGGCCCCACTCTGCCTGGCTCCAAAGGAATGACTTTTTTAAGATGATATAGCCCTGAATGGGCTGAATAAGAGAAAAGATATCTGGAACAGCCACCAGCATGTGGCTATTTGTAAGTCTTAGCAAGGAATTGCTGAGTGGCCTGTTTCAGCCCATCTCTCTGGGGGTGCTTGTCCAATACCCTATCTTCCATGATTTGGTAATAGTCTCTCTTTTCCTGCCTGCTGTGAACAAAGCAGAAGTTGGGCTCTCAGGGTCCAAACCACCATCTCCTTCCAGTCCTGGCTCAATGAACAGCCCCAAGTGTGGTTGGAGTGGTTGTGAGCACCTCATGTGGGCAGGGATAGGCTCCGTATTGCCTTTCTCCAAACCACCTGTAATGATTTGAATGTATGTGTCCCTCCAAAATTCATAGGTTAAAATCTAATCACCAAGGTGATGGTATTAGGAGGCTTCTGGGAGGTGACGAGATTATAAGGGCTCCACCCTCATGAATGGGATTAATGCCCTAACAAAAGAGGCTTGAGAGAGTTGCCTCCAGCTTCCACCTTCTGCTATGTGAGGGCACAGTAACAAGCCAGTATCTTGGAAGCAAAGAGAGCAACCCTGCCTTACCAGACACCAAGCCTGCCGGCACCTTGATCTTGTACTTCCCAGACTCCAGAACTACAAAAAATAAATTTCTATTATTTATAAATTATGCCATCTAAGGTATTTTGTTATAGCAGCAGGAAAGGACTAAGACACCTCCTGTTCCCATGTCCAAACTGGGACCTCCCTGGAGGGATGACTACTCCCCAAAGTGCTTCCACACTAGGGAAAGAATAAGACCTGGGGTTTGGCCTCCCAGAACCCCCTCCCACCTCCAGGAGCCTGGTTCTAACCTCTGGGACGTAATTAATGAGCTTAATTTTCTTCTCATAAGATTTTTTAAAATTTAGAACTTTACTCCACATCCAGCCACATTTGATCATGTTTAGCTTTCGGCTTTAGAGATGGTATTGGGCCAATAGCCTCTATGGAGAAAAAGACCTTACTTCCTTGCCCGCCCAGGACCAGGACAGCTGATTGCTGGGGAATGTCATATCCCCCCTGGCACCAGATCACTTCCTGATCCTAAAAGGCTCCACTCAAATCAGCTCCTACCCAGTCCCTGGGGCAATGCCGGACAAGGCTCCAGCAAACTGATTGATGTGTCCTGGGCCAGACAGGTTCCTTGGTGGCTATTTTTACTCACTCACTCACTTGGGGTTTTAGACAAATCCTATAGTCATGCCAATTCTCCTCCAGCCTACTACCCGCAGTTTATAAATCCCACCACTGAAATGTAGGTCCTATTTATAGTGTGAGCTAAATCCTGTAAAGTGCAATCATTCATTAAACCCCACATGGATCTCCCCATGCCCTGGGTGAGGCCAATGAGCAGGAAACACAAAAGGCAGAAAATGTTTGTTTAGAAGGCATTAGCTGCAGATGCTTCCTCCCAAGCCATCTTATAGGTAGGCAAAGATGGAACTGAGACCTTTGGTGAATAATCCAGGGTAAAATTTAGGTAGATGCTCAGGGCCTCATAGATAAGTAGTATCTGGATAGCAAGGACAAAGAATTTTCTTTTAATTTTCTTTTTTCTTTTTTTTTTTTTTTTGAGACAGAGTCTCGCTCTGTCTCCCAGGCTGGAGGGCAATGGCGCAATCTTGGCTCACTGCAACCTCTGCCTCCAGGTTCAAGCAATTCTTCACCTCAGCCTCCCTCCCGAGTAGCTGGGACTACAGGCACCTGCCACCAAATCTGGTTAATTTTTGTATTTTCAGTACAGATGGGGTTTCACCATGTTGGCCAGGTTGGTCTCAAACTCCCCGCCTCAGGTGATTCACCCACCTTGGCCTCCCAAAATGCTGGGATTATAGGCATGAGCCATCACACCCGGCCAATTTCCATTTTTATTTTAGATTCAGGAGGTACATGTGCAGGGTTGTTACAAGGGTATATTGTGTGATGCTGAGATTTAGGCTTCTATTGATCCCATCAGCCAGATAGTAAACATAGTACCCAATAGGAAGTTTTCCAGTCCTTGCTCCCTCCCTCTCTCCTTTTGGAGTCCCCAGTGTCTATGGTTCCCATCTTTATGTCCGTATGTACCCAAGATTTAGCTCCCACTTATAAGTGAGAACATATGATATTTCATTTTTCTATTTCTGAATTAATTCACTTAGGATAATGACCTCCAGCTGCATCCATGTTGCTGCAAAGGACACATGATTTTATTTTTTTCTATGGTTGTATAATATTCCATTGTGTATATGTACCACATTTTCTTTATCTAATTCACCATTGATGGGCACTTAGGTTGATTTCACGTTTGCTATTATGAACAGTGCTGCGATGAACATACAACTGGAAGTGTCTTTTTGGTAGAACGATTTATTTTCCTTTCGGTATATATCCAGCAATGGAATTGCCACGTTGAATGGTAGTTCTATTTTTAGTTCTTTGAGAAATCAGAAGATAAGTTTTAATTTTACACCTACCATTAGCTAGGAACTATAAATGATGCATTGCTTTATCCCTGAAAGCCCAATTTTACACCCATGAGAAAAATGAACCTCAAAGAGCCAAGAATTTGCTCATGGAAAGTGGTAGATCCAGATTTTAAATACAGTCAGACCCAGTCCCTGTGTTTGTCCCATATGCTATGCGGAGAAGTCTTGGATGAATGTGCTCATGGCGAAGCCTCAGCAAAACTGTGGGTACACCCAGCTTTGTCTCCTGGCCCGAAATCTCCTTTTCCTTACTTTGGGCATTAACTGCGATTGAGGTCTCACAGCATGATGGTCATTATCCGTGAATGGCACAAACCAACAGGCTATATGAGCATTGTGTGAGATTCTACATGAGCGAGAGCATTTCAAACCCATGACAGATGAGAGGAGTTAGTACCTCCATCATCTTTCTGTAGCGTGGGAGCTCCCATCACTATTCTGAGCATGTGGGGTGGCCTTGCCTCTTCTGAGGCTAAATAATCCACCCCTAGGGTTTTCAGGGACTCTAAAACTAAACCGGCTTGTGCCACAATCAAGGCATTTGAGGTATACCTATCATATCTCTCATCCTGTAAAGCTTGGAATCCATAAAAGGGCAACTCTTGCCTGGGCATGGTGGCTCCTACCTGTAATCCTAGCACTTCAGGAGGCTGAGACGGGAGGACTGCTTGATCTCAGAAGTTCAAAATCAGCTTGGGCAACATGGCAAGGCCCTGTCTCTACAAAAAAAATTAAAAATTAGCCCAGCATGGTGATGAACACCAGTAGTCCCAGTAACTTAGGAGGCTGAGATGGGAGGATTGCTTGAACTTTGGAGGTTGAGGCTTCAGTGAGCCATGATTGGGCCACTGCATTCTAGCCTGGGCAACACAGCAAAGACTCTGTCTCAAAAAAGTGGGGGAAACTCCCTCTCCAACCCATACTGGGATCCTTCATCCTCTGCAGACCTTATCTTTTTCTCCTTCTAGATCCCCTCAATAGATGCCCCAGCCCACCCATCCCTATTCCATCCTAGCACCTCTTTGGAACTGTCCTTCCATTATAAGCAACCCCTCTTGTGACCTAAACCACTAACAGGAACTCTCCCTGAGGACCCTGACTTTTCTGCAGCCCTCTTCATTGTGGGCTGCTCTTCTCACTCACACACCACTGGGACATCCTCCTGATCCCATTTCACTCCTCTGATGATGGTTTGGACCCTGAGAGCCCATCGAGTAAAAAACCCTCTTCCTTCGATGTCCACATCATCCAGGTCTGCCCCTCTGTGGCTCATCTGGTTAATTTAAACTGCCCACCTCCCCACCTTGCCATCTCATTCACTAACCAGTTGAATTCCAGTCTGTGGTCCTTCCTCTGCACCATTTTCTGACATTTTTCTGGGTGATCCCAGCGAGCTGGCCCTCTGACAGCCCATCTGCACACTTTATGTTTTCCTCCTCAGTGCTTGCTCTATCACTTCTATTTTATCTCAGCCTTTCAGTTCCACTGGCACTGATGGATTGGCCATGCATTCAACCCTGGATCCCTCCACTTCTCTTCTTCCACCTCGTAGAGGTCTCTGTCCCTTGACACACCACCACCTCCCATGTCATGTATCTCGCATCTCAGCTGCATCCTGGCCTGTTTTCTGTTTTGCTTTGTTTTCTCTCAGATGGAACACTTTCATTGGATTGTCTTCTATCCAGAACCCTCAGTTTCCTTGTACATGTATCTGTCTGCCTCACCTGTCCTGTAAAATGCACACCAGGGTCAATACCCAATCCACTTTCTCCACCTCTGAAGCCAAGGGTTGCTGGAGAAAATCAGATCATTATAAATTCAAGTTCTCCAAACTGAATTTGGTGCCTGAATTAAGCAATTCTGTTACTCATCTTCTGGGGGAGAGGGAGGGGGGTTCATCTCCCTCCACCATCTCAATTATTCTAAACTTCTTTGCCCTCATAGAGCCTCTACTGAAGCCTTCCCCTGCTTCTGACTCTCAGTGATGATTGCCTTCTGCTTCATGGAGAAAAACTAGGTCATCAGACATGAACGCCGGCTTCCTACCCTTACACCCTCATATGCCTTTCTACACTCACAGCCATCCCCCACCTTCCCCTGTACAAGGCCAGCCCCTCGATCCAATCTTCTTCTTTCCCTGACACTTTCCATTTGTCTTTCTCTGCTGGCAGCTTCCTCTCAGACTCCAAAAAAGCCTGACATCTGAAACAATCATGTTTATTTGTTGCCGTCTGTCTGCTCTGTAATTACTCTCCTTCCCTATTCCTCCACATCCTTCCAGAAGACTTGGCACTGCTTTACCCATGAAATCAGACCTTTGCCAATTACTCCAACTATTCTCCCAGCAAAGTCACACATTACCTCTATACCATGTTCAGTTCTAATCTCGCTGAATTTCTTTGTATCTTTGGCATTCTCAGTCTCTGTCTACTAGGGCTGCTACTTTTTAAAATGCCATCAACTTGATGGCTTAAACTACAGAAATGTATTTCTCATGGTTCTGGAGGCTGAGAAGTCTATATGGTTCCTTGTGGGGCTCTCTTCCTGGCTCGCAGATGGCCATGTTTTCACATGGTGGAAGAGAGAGAGGGAGAAACCTCTCTGCTCTCATATAGGGGCACTAATTTCACCATGAGAACCCTGCCCTCATGACCTCATCTAAATCTAAAGGTCAAAGGCCTCATCTAAATAAATTTAAATCCCAAGGTCTCATCACCAAATCACATTAGGGGTTAGGGCTTCAACATATGAACTCTGGGAGAGCATATTCTGTCCATAGCACACTCCCTTCTCTTTAAAACATTCTAGTCTCTTCCCTTCCATATGACTGCACTCTCCTGAGGTCTATCTAGCACTGCCTTCTCTCCTTTTGGGGGCCCCTCTTCCTTTGCTTGCCCTTTGAAGGTCAGTCCATCCCCACTGTCTCTAACTTCTGCAATGACCTTATTAGCTTTCAGTTTTAATTGCCACCATATGCGGATAACTTCCAGGTCCACCCCACTATCCTAGACCCTCATGCACTCACAGAAGACTCACAGACACTGACCATTCTTGGATGCCCCATGGGCACCTCGAACTCAACAGATCTAAAATGGCATTCATTACCTTCCCCACCTCCAAATCTCTCCTCATTTTGGATTCTGTCTCTCAAATGGGGGCTTCACCACACACCAGCCAACAAATTAGAAATTTGAGGTTCACCCCTGAACCCTTTATCTTCCTTACTCTCTACATCTATTCACTGAATTCAGTCAATCCATTTGACTTCCTCAAAGCCATGGCTGAACAGCAGCATAAGAGCCATTTAAGCATTTATGGGATTTTCCAATACAATGCAATCACCTCCTTAGTAAACTAAATGAGTCCCACACCCCTAGTCAGAAAGAGTGTAAAATAATGTTTTTCAAGATGGAATTACCGGGGTTTCTTTCTAAACATAGAGAAGAGATCAAACCTACAGAAGCAATATTTAAGGTTGCATTCTTGACACTAAAAGGTCACATGCTTGCCAATAAGCTCATAAAACCAGCTGCAAAGATATTCACAGAGATGATACTCAGAAAGGAAATAGAATGACATTTTACCAGGTGTCACTGTGGGTATCACTTTGGGATATCATGTGAAATATGAATTTCTACTACCTGTGTATGTATTAGCTGACATTTTGTTTTTCTGTTGGGATCTAACCAACAGTGTACACACAGACCATAAATCTACCACTTGAAAGCTCCTCATATTTATATGAGAGAAGTGCTTTACATAATGCTTCATTTTCTTTACTCTTGGAAACCCAGGCTACAAGGGAAGAGATTTTTCATATGAAAAATAATTATTTTGAGAGCTGTGATATAGACAAGTATGTGGGAAAAAAAAAAAAAAAAAGGTTGTAGTCGCCCAAAGAATGACCTTGACTACTAATTTGCACATGGCTTTACTCAAGAGCAATTGGCCTTGATTAAGCATGGTAGGCAGTGGTGGGCTTGGGTAGGGTCCCCTTCTCTGTACTCCTATGAGCCCCATGCAGGTCTCTCAACTAGGGCACTGGGACTGCTGATTCAGGGAGAATATTCTTGTTAGATCATTGCCCTCATCACGCTGAACTAAAATATTATGTGTCTGCTCCTGTATCAGACAGTGAGTGAGTGGAGGTTAGTTCAATGCCTGGCACACTGTCAGTGTTAGGTAATGATTGCTGAGCGAATCAACAAGGTAGTCAATCTGAAAACTGAATTGAAAGCAAGATGGGGTTTATTTCTTCAGAAATTAAACCTGGCGCATTTTTCACACCTCCCTGGATAACATGTCTCATGTCATGCCCTTATCTCCCAAAGAGAATTCAAATCACAAGACCTTGGGAAAAAGCTGACGAGCAAAGTGGGTGGACTCTGGTCTGGACACAAATAAATCACAAGGAACAGCTCTGGCAGCCAACTCCCCTCCTGAATTAGGCAGTGGTGAAAAGGGCAGGCAGATCCCTGGGGAAGTTTCTCTCAGTCCCTGAACCTGCTTCTAAGCAGAGTTCTAGATCAAAAGAGGGAGGAATTGAGTTCATGTGCAATGTTAGTGCCAACATTATACCAAGTGCCGTGAGCTCTACCCATGTCTCAAAGCCCACCTCTTTCGAAAGTGCCGCTATCTCTCCTCTGGCTCTATTCACTCTTCTTTTCTATTAACATTAACATTACCCTGTGCTGGCACCATGACAAGCATTCAATGATAGAGATGGGGTGTAATTGGACCCCAACATTTTTGACCCCTTGTTACTGTTTAAGAAATATTTTTCTTGGCTAGGTACAGTGGCTCACACCTGTAATTCCAATGCTTTGGGAGGCCGAGGTGGGTGGATCACTTGAGGCCAGGAGTTCATGACCAGCCTGGCCAACATGACGAAACTCTGTCTCTGCTAAAAATACAAAAATTAACCAGGTGTGATGGCACGTGCCTGTAATCCCAGCTACTCAGAGGCTGAGGCACAAGAACTGTTTGAACCCAGGAGGTGGAGGTGCAGTGAGCCAAGATTGTGCCACTGCTTACAGCCTGGGTGACAGAGTGAGACCCTGTCTCAAAAATATATATATTTTTTTCCTAACTGCTTTGTTGTGGGACAGTCACAATGAAGGCAAGAGGTTTATTTTTCTCCTCATTTTGCCTATCCTGGGGCAGATGTCCTGGGTCAGGTTCTCCAAGATGTTTCTCTGAGGCAACAATACAAGAGCAAATGATTTCTTAAGGAAGTGCTTCCAGGGGAGAGCAGTAAGAGAGTAGGGTAAGCAGAAAAGGGAAGGGGAAGAAGCCAAGTGAGGAGGTGATCTCAGGGGGAGTCCCAGCCTTGGCCTGACCCTGTCTGCAAGCGACCCCTTGAGTCAAAAGGCCTTCAGGCTCCTGCTCCGGCAGTCTGTGGCTACTGGGGGATGTAAACTACCAGGCACTTCAAGGTCTCCACGTCTAGACAGAGTGGTTCCAGGGGTTGGTTCAGTTCTTCGAAGGAAGTCATAGGTTCAGGTCACTAGGAGCAAAGCACACGTGAGCTGGAGGCAGTGTGCAAACTGTAAGGAGATTCACTGAGGGGGCTTGATTAGAACAAGGACAGCATCTATCACTGCAGGACACATGACAGACATGCATGTTATATCACTGATCGACTCCTTTTGGAAGTTCCCAGATGGTTAATAAGCTCTTAGCTTTTTCTGATAGTTTGGTATTTTGTAGGCACTGTCTGAGTCCTGAGGCAACAGAAGGTTGCATATCAGTAAGAGGAAGTCCAAGGCAGGTGGAATCACCTTCTGATTTATAACAATTCATGGCAAATTCTCTGAGCTCTTCTATCAGTTCACTGTAAACTCTGATCTATGTCACTGGTAGGTGACATGTAAAGTCACTCAGGCCCTACCTATCAGCCAGGCTCCTATGCAAGCTGTGGGCATGATTTCAGCCAGCTCAGAGCCAGTTAGAAGGCAGCCTGAAATAGGTGGGCAGGAAATGCCAACAGGGATAGGAAGTGAGCACCCATCCGCCCACCCCTTTCCCTAGGGCACTGGGACTGCTGATTCAGGGAGAATATTTTCTTTAGATCGTGAGAAACACGGCATCTGAGGGCTGAAGGCAGAGGTGTCCCTTCGGCTTCTGTGCGAGGCTATTCCATGCATGAGAGATGGCCTGGTCCCCACAAATAAAACCCACACCCTCCTTACCATCCCTGCAGGGCCAACATCACTACACACGCCCGGATGACTATTGAGGCCTCCCTCAGATGAAGCAACGATTGTGCATTCATTTCCTTTTCGTTTCCAAAATGGCAGATTTTATTTTCTCAGAAGCTGCATCTCTTCCCATAATCAAAAGCAGGAGTTACAGAGAAGAGGTGATTATAAGAACACAGAATTCACTGACCTCAAAAGCATGTCAAACTCTTCTAACTGCAAATACGTTTTCTTTTTTTTCGGTCAAATGATGAGACTGGAAAAACATTGCTTGCATTTTGCCTGCCACCCTTAGCCTGTTTCTTTTAGAAACCCATGTGGCTTTGAAGGGAAATATAATCCATGTTTGAATTCCTATTCATTTAACTCATCCTCGTCTTGTTTATGGGAGAGACTTACTGTCTATGAAAGTTTTATAGCATTTTAGGTAAAACTCCCTCCTTTCCCCCTTTCTCTTTCTTCCTCTCACCTCTCCTTTCTTTCTTGTCTCTCTCTTTTATCACCACCTTCTCTTCTCGTCATGATTTTTCTCTCTCTCATTATCTTTTTTTTGGGATTTTCCTTCTTCCCACTCCATTTTCCTCTCTTTGTCCCTTCTTTAGCTCCTAGAGATATTTATCACTTTTTATTTTCCTGTTCATCTTCCCTCCCCTTGTTGCCTTTGCCCTTTCCTTCGCTTTGTATTCAGGACGTAAATTGTGTATCCCCAGGCTCATTGTGATTATAGCTGAGAGAATGATGCTCCCATCCTGTCTGTGAGCTAGATCGTATGACTACAACAGCCAGGGCTTCAGAGAAAAGCAGGTGGGTGAGCTCTGCGTCTGCCGCAGATTAACCAGTGCCTGGGCCAGCTAAGCCAACTGCAAGGAGACACTCAGATCCTTTTGCTGCAAGGAGACACCGTTGGCCCCCCAGGACTTTCCTTTCCTGGGGCCTTCACTCTTAGGGAGTGGGAGTTGCAAGACTGAGACAGCCTTGGGATGTGGGAAAGAAAGAAGTTGGGCTAAATATCTTCATAGTTAGACCAACCTCTTGGGGCTAGAGGTTAGAATATGTAGGACCAGGATTTACTGTACTTGCAAAGTAAAACTCTTTTTACATAGTTTATATTCTCTATAACTATTTCTTATCATTCTCCCTTATTGTTTTCTTTAGTATTTCTTAGTAGACAGAAATACAAAGAAGAAAATAAAAGTTGACCTCTAGTGTCTCTATTCAGGTAACTACTGATATGTAAAAATAATAAATAAAAGAATTGTGTATAAATTAAGAAATTTCAAACTATACATGAAGTTGCAAAATGAAAGGTGAAAGTTTTCCACCCCATATTCCCTTTCTTATTGGTAATTAATCAACATTACCAATTTCTTATGTTTCCCTTCAGGAAAAAAATATGCATACCCAACAAAATGTGTGTCTATTCACTTATCTTTTCTTCTTATTTTTAACACAAAAGAGATTATACCATATACACTGTTCTGTACCTTGCATATTTTCTTTTATTATCTATAAATCCATTTTTTAAAAAACCTACCTAATATACATTATATAGATGCACTCTCAGTAAATTCTTAGCAGGAAGTTTGTTGGATCAAATAATTTGAATTTTGGCACATATTATCCAACGTCCTCCAAAAAAGGATTCAATGGTTTATGTTTCCACAAAAAGAATAGGGAAACAGTGTCTATTTTTTTATCCCCTCATTGACACTAGGTATTATCAATGTTAATTTTCCCCCCAGTCTGATATGTGAAAAACAGTATTTCATTTTTAAATTTGGATTTCTTTAATCATGAGAGAGATTGAAGTCAGAAGCAATGTCCACTCTTACAAAGAGTTTGCTGTGAAGGGAGGGGAGAGAGAAGGCATAGCAGGACTTAGGAACAAGGAAGACTCATGGCTGAGGATGAAAAAAGGAGATGGGGGTACTTACTGATGGGAAGTAGGCAGTATGGATCTAGGAGGGGAGGGACCTTGAGCATGGATGAAAGAGTTTGTCTTGGGCAGAAGTAGGCCAGCTCGGCTTAGAGTTAGGCTGTAAGGAGCAGAGCAGACATGGATGCGTGTGTACTGGTCATGATTCGGGGGCAGGAGGCACAGACCAGTAGGCTCCCACCACTTGGCCACTCTTTGTCTTTGTGTGGCTTGGCCCAAGTTGCAGAGCTGTTTAATGGTAGAAATGGGGTGATACTCAGAATTCTGGAGTTTAAGTCATGTGATGTCAACAACAATCTTGTTTTCTTTGTAAAAATTTAACTGTAACTTTTCTCTCTCTCTCTCTCTCCCCCTCTCTCTTTCTTTCTTTCTTTTTTTGACGGAGTTTCACTCTTGTTGCCCAGGCTGGAGTGTAATGGTGTGATCTCAGCTCATTGCAACCTCCACCTCCTGGGTTCAAGCGATTCTTCTGCCTCAGCCTCCCAAGTAGCTGGGATTACAGGCACACACCACCACACCCGGCTAATTTTTGTATTTTTAGTAGAGATGGGGCTTCACCATATTGGCCGGGTTGTCACGAACTCCTGACCTCAGGCGATCTACCCACCTTTGCCTCCCAAAGTGCTAAGATTACAGGCATGAGCTACCACGCCTGTCAACTCTAACTTTTCTAATGAAAAGATGTGCTATTATATTCTAAAATGAATATAATGAAGCATGTGACAAGGGCTAATATGGAAATTTAAAATGATCCATGTCACAAGAAACATGGGAGGGAGATTAAGGGGTGAAGTTGGGACTTACAAGGCAATTTTCTCTCTGCTCCTATTCTCTTAATCCATAAACCTTTGCTCCAGGAATTTTTTTTTCCAGCTGCACTAACACCGTTCCCCAAACACCCCAGACCCTGTCCTTGCCGTCCTTGGGGATGTATCTTACAAATGAGCTTATTTTCCCCTAAGACTACCTACTTCTCCTGGTCCCATGACCATGAGGTTACCCTCTGCTAATACTCTTAGTCACTGTGTGCTTTCTTGTGGGTGGACAATGTCCTGAGTGACTGAAAAAGACTTCCTGTCTCTTTGGTATGGTTAATGGCAAGTTGACACTCTAGCATCTTGTGTATAAGAAGATGGATTTAGGCCAGGGTGTGGTGGCTCATGTCTGTAATCCTAGCCCTTTGGGAGGCCGAGGCAGGCAGATCACCTGAGGCCAGGAGTTTGAGACCAGCCTGGTAAACACAACGAAACCATATCTCTACTAAAAATACAAAAATTAGCCAGGCATAGTGGTGCACACCTGCAGTCCCAGCTACTCGGGAGCCTGAGGCTGGAGGATCACTTGAGCCCAGTAGGCAGAGGTTGTGGTGAGCTGAGATCATGCCACACTCTAGCCTGGCAACAGAGTAGACTTGTGTCAAAAAAAAAAAAAAAAAAAAGAAGAAGAAGAAGAAGAAAGAAGAAAGAAGAAGAAGAAGAAGAAGAAGCTGGATCTAATTGCTCCCAAGGCAGCAGTAAGGAGACATTTCCAACATGAAGAGCTGAGGCGCAGAACCCACACCTGTGGTTTGCATGTCAAAACCCTGCCAATCTCTCTGACGCAACCATCTGGAGTCATCCTTCATGTCCCACACCTGCACCCCAACCCTTCCTGGGTGACAATGTAGGATGAAGCCTGATTCTATCTGGGAAGCCAAGATCTTCCATGATGTGTAGAGCTATGTTTACCTAGGAGACCTTGACTTGCTCTGTGGACAGTCAGCCTAGGATAAACTGGGGCTGGGTCTGATTTAAGCCAAATACACCAATATACTGTCGGTGCCTACCCAGCAAATGAGTGTTGACCTAATGTGCAGTTCACAGCCTCTTGCAGGCTCAGAAGCTGGCCCAACACTTTGACACCTGGAAAACCTTCCTATAGCCATGAGAGAAAGGGGTCTATGTAAAATTCTTCCATCATCACAGACCTGGGGACCAGCCAGACCAGAGAACAGAGAAGGGTGACTCCTGGCTCCTTCCATGTCATAGTCCTTACCATACAAGCCCCATTGTGACTTCATGGCCTCCGCTGAGCCTCCTTCACTGGACCTGCTACTCTGGGGCCAAGTCTGTGTTTCTATACCTGCTCAACTCCTTCTATGTGCATAGCTCCTGACTGCCAAGCTGGGAAGAACTCCAGTTCTTTCCTAGGCTAGGGATTTTAACAACAGAACAAAATCCCAGGTGAACACAGGCTCAGTGCATAAAACAGATAAAAGTGGAGGTGGGAGAATTAAACCAGGGGTGGTGGGCAACTCTGAAATCCACATCTCCTCTTCCCTCCAGTGCTCTTCAAGGTGACAAGGGGAACAGCTAGGGTTTCACAAGGCACAGTTTGTGAACAACTGATTGGAGCTAGACTCATCAGGCTAGATGTACCTACAGCAACAAGCATAGATCTCAAAAACATAGTACCAAGTGAAATAAGACAGACTGAGATAATAGAAAATAGTTACATTTACCTGAACTATGGTGGCCACAGCACAGCAATACATATTCTGTAAGAAGACATCTAAACAAAAGATACACACTCAACAGAAAGGGTGCCATGGTGGGGAGGAGAACGGGGTGAGGGGGGGACATTAAAGGGAGTAAGTTATTAAAAAGTATTTAATCAATGAAACAAGCTGTTATGTTAAAAATGGAAGAAAAACCAAACTCCTGAACCTAAGCCCCTCATTTTACAAATGAGAAAGCCTAGGTCCAGCAGGTACCGAAAGTCAACAGTGACATCCTGGGTAAGAACTGGGGTCTGGGCTGGGCGCGGTGGCTCATGCTTGTAATCCTAGCACTTTGGGAGGCCAAGGCGGATGGATCACTTGAGGCCGGGAGTTCGAGACCAGCCTGACCAACATGGTGAAACCCCATCTCTACTAAAAATACAAAAATTAGCTGAGCCTGATGGTGCGCGCCTGTAATCCCAGCTACCTGGGAGGCTGAGGCAGGAGAATCACTTGAACCTGGGAGGCAGAGGTTGCAGTAAACCGAAATCATGCCACTGCTCTCCAGCCTGGGCAAAAGAGTGAGATTCCATCTCAAAAAAAAAAAAAAAAAAGAAAGAAAGAAAGAAAAAAGAACTGGGGTCTGTTAGCTGCCATCCAGCTTTCCCCCACCACCCTGGGGAGGAGCAGGTGCTATTTTTCTTGCTGTTTTTGGAACGTGCACTGGGTGACTCCAACTCTGTACCCCAGGACTAATCAGTGGCTGAGTTGTGCCTTCTCCTTCGTTTCCCTTCTCCTCCAGCCCACTGTGCCCAGCCAGCCCAGGTTGGCCTCGAAATCTGGAGAGATCTGTTATCCTTAAAACCCACGATCTCAGACTAGAGTTTGGGTCATTTGCTGGTGGATCTTGAGCATTTTGCCTGGGAGTCATCACTTCCTCCATCATTTAGAACTGGAAAGATCCCAAAAGTTCACATTGTGGACAAGCTCCCTCATTTTATGAGTAATGGACATTTGAATAAGGCCACTTTCTCTTTTTTTGTTTGGTTTTGTTTTTTTGAGACAGAGTTTCACTCTTGTTGCCCAGGCTGGAGTGCAATGGCATGATCTTGGCTCACTGCAACCTCTGCCTTCCGGGTTCAAATGATTCCCTGCCTCAGCCTCCAGAGTAGCTGGGACTACAGGCATGCGCCACCACGCTCAGCTAATTTTGTATTTTTAGTAGCGACGGGGTCTCACCATGTTGGTCAGGCTGGTCTCGAACTCCCAACCTCAAGTGATCTATGCACCTCAGCCTCCCAAAGTGCTGAGACTAAAGGCATGAGCCACTGCGCCCGGCCTTAAGGACACTTTCTACATTGGATAAGACCATTGCATTTTGGTGCACTTTTAAGAGGAACTATTGAACTCTCATCTTAAGACAATTTGCCAAATAATACAAACCACTACAGGTGCTGAAATGAACTCCTGTAACACATTAAGGACAGGAGGAGCCACGGGACAAGGCCCAGGGAGGTCTGTGGGGAACACGTGGTGAACACATAGGAGAATTTCACATTTTGATGGAACATTTTCTTTAAGAAGCTTTCACTTTTATGCTTTAAGTCTACCATTCATCCCAAATTATTGTTTTTAATTTTTATTCGAGATTCAGAGGGTACACATGCATATTTGTTACATGGGTATGTTGTGCAATGATAGAGATTGGACTTCTAATATGCATGTCACCTGAATATTGAACATTGTATCCAGCAGGTAATTTTTCACCCTTCATCTCCCTTTCACCCTCCTTTTTGTGGAGTCCCCAGTGTCTATTGTTTCCAACTCTCTGTCCATGTGTACCCATTGTTTAGCTCCCACTTATAAGTAAGAACATGTGATATTTGATTTTCTGCTACTGAGTTAGTTCACTTAGGATCACAGCCTCCAGCTCCATTCATGTTGTTGCAGAGGGCATGATTTCACTCCTTTGATGGCTGTGTGCTATTGTATGGTGTATAGGTACCACATATTCTTTATTCAATCTACCATCGATGGACACTTACGTTGGTTCCATGAGTTTGCCATTGTTAATCGTTCTACAATAAACATAGGAATGTGGGGTTTCTTTTAATATAATTGAATTAATTTTTGTATATTGTATGAGGTACGAGTTGAGTTTTTTTCTTTTCCATATGCATATCCATTTGTCTCAGGACTATTTAGTGAAAAGATTGCCCATTCTCCACTGGATTGTCCTTGTTGAAAATTAAATGACTATTTAAGTGAGGGTCTATTTCCAGGCTCTTTCTTGTGTTTCATAGATTTCTTTGTCTATTCTTGCTCTAGTACTGCATGGTCTCAACTATCGTAGTCTTTAAATTATGTAATGTAAGTTTGTAAGTTCTCCACTTTGCTATTCTTTTCTTTTTTTCTTTTTTTTTTTTTTTTTTTTTTTTTTTGAGACAGAGTCCCACTCTTGCCCACGTTGGACTGCAGTGGTGCAATTGAGGATCAAGGCTCACTCTCAGCCTCCCCAGGCTCAGGCAATCCTCCCACCTCAGCCTCCCAAGTAGCTGGGACTATGGGCGTGCACCACCAAACTAGCTAATTTTGTATTTTTTATACAGACAAGGTCTCACTTTGTTTTGCAGGCTGGTCTCAAACTCCTGGGTTCAAGTCATCCACCTACCTCAGCCTCCCAAAGTGCTGGGATTACAGGCATAAGCCACCATGCCCAGCCCTTTGTTATTCTCTTTTAATATTACTTTGGCTACTCTAGACCCTTTGCATTTCTATATACATTTTAGAATCAACTTAATTTCTGGAATCTCTGGGGGAAAAAAAGAAAAAAGACCCTGCTTGGATTTTAACTGAATGATGCAGCATTTGGAGCTCACCAAAACTCCTGCTCCAAATTTTCAGCTATGCATTTAGTAAATAGTGAAACTGGACCTAGAGGAAATGATGCAACTTGCCTAAGCCCACAAGTTATGTCAGGGCAGAAGTGGCTCCAGGAGTCCCAACTCCCAGCCCTGTTTCCTGGGTCCAGGGTAGCACCTTATACAAGAAACATTCCGCATTATCTGACAGTGCACCAACACCCATGGTGATAAAGGACCGTAGCTGACAAAAGCCTCAGTTAGAGCCACCATCCCTGCCCACTGAATGGCTTTCCTATAGGAAAAAAAAAGTCATTCGTTTTCAAAGTGACAAAGTCTTATCCTGTCACCATGGTAACTCATCTTCTTCAGGCATCCCGACTGGCCTCTTTCTTGAAATAGCTTTTCTTTCCATTTTCCCAGGCCTGAAAAGCAGCACCTGGTTGCTCATTCTGGTGTCCACAGGAGGAGGGCAGGGCACAATAGGACAAGGGGGTGATGTCATAGGACCTCATCCACAGGGGACCTGTCTGGATACTCTGAAGGGGCTGTAGACAGCAGGACTTAACTTCATAATTTTCTTTTTCTTTCTTTTTATTTTTTCATTTTTTTTTCAGACAGAGTCTTACTCAGTCACCTAGGCAGTGCAGTGGTGCAATCTTGGCTCACTGCAAGTCTTCACCTCCCAGGCTCAAGGGATTCTCCTGCCTCAGCCTCCAGAGTAGCTGGGACTACAGGCACACACCACCACACCCGGCTAATTTTTTTTTTTTTTTGGAGACAGAGTCTTGCTGTTGCCCAGGCTGGAGTGCAGTGGCACAATCTTGGCTCACTGCAAGCTCCACCTCCCAGGTTCACACCATTCTCCTGCCTTAGCCTCCCGAGTAGCTGGGACTACAGGCGCCCGCCAGCACACCCGGCTAATGTTTTGCATTTTTTTTAGTAAAAACAGGGTTTCACCATGTTAGCCAGGATGGTCTCGATCTCCTGACATCATGATCCGCCTGCCTCGGCCTCCCAAAGTGCTGAGATTACAGGCTTGAGCCACTGCGCCCGGCCTAATTTTGTATTTTTAATAGAGATGAAGTTTCACCATGTTGGCCAGGCTGGTCTGGAATTCCTGGCCTCAAGTGATCTGCTCGCCTTGGCCTCCCAAAGTGCTGGGATTATGGGCGTGAGCCACCACGCCCCGCCCTAACTTCATAATTTTCTGAGTGTGGGCTGCGTGCTGATGTGCATGGGTTCAAAGTCATAATTCTTGCCTTCAAGACCCTTTGGTCTACTTAAGTAGTTAGGACAAAAACAAAGCAAGCCAAATTGCCAAATGAAGATATGCTCCTTACTACAGGAAATCGTAATGGCCTTTGACAGACCTGTCTTGTGACAAATCCCATATGCCATGTGAATTTCCGAAAGTTATTTGACCATAGAACTAATCTAATAGAATGCTATTACTTGTATCACTGTGTTTTAGGAGCTTCCCTCCACATCCCTGAGTGACCAATGGCCGTCCTCTTTGGTAAATTCCCAAGGCTGAACATCTGTTCATATTCATGAACTATTCTTCATAAAAACTTTCCTTAGGAATGATTTACAATAGTACCCCCATTCAGAGCTACCCCAGAGGCTGACAATGACTCTTACTTAGATGGTCTGGATTTGGATGATAGTATCCTACTGGTCTGTGTCCTTTAACATTAAATGTTTCTGTGAAGACATAAAACAAAGACATATCCCAGATGCCCTAAATGCTAGGACATATGCCTTACATACTAGCTAGAATAATCTAGGCTGGTGCATAAAGTGAACCAGGAAAACTGGGGAAATCCCTTGCCAAAGGACTCATAGTGGCAGTGTTTGGGGGATTGGGTAGAACATCTGTTGAGGGAGATCTAGGTTGGAGAGACCTCAAGGCTAAGCTCAAGAAGGCATTTCCCATATCACATGGTCTTGAGGCTGGAAGGAGAATCCCTTTCCCAAATTCGTTCTGGAGCCTTGAATGTCTCCAGCATTGGATTTTAAAGAGAGTGCAACTGGGACTCCAGCCAGAGAAAAGGTGGCAAATCTTTTACCTAACAAGAGTAACTGATCCACTTAGAATTTTAACTGTGGCCTAAAATAAGAAAAAGCAAAGCCATTTAATTAGGAACACCCTCCGAGGAAACTGAGCTCCCTGGAGTCCCCATCTCTTCACCCTAGTGGCCTTGCTGGTACAGACGGTCCCTGATGTGCAATGGTTTGATTTATGATATTTCAACTTTACAATGGTGCTACAGCAACACATATTTAATAGAAACTGTACTTAAAATTTTGAATTTTATTTTCTTGGGTTAGCAAGATGAGGTATGACACTCTTTTGAGATGCTGGGCAGTGGCAGCAAGCCACAACTCCCAGTCGGTCACACAATCAGGAGGGTAAACAACGGATACCCTACAGTCTACTATGTTGCCAGATGATTTTGCCTAGCCACAGACTAATATGAGTGTTCTGAGCATGTTTAAGGCAGGATAGGCTAAATATGATGTTAGGCAGGTTAGGTGGATTAAATGCATTTTCTTTTTTTTTTTTTTTGAGACGGAGTCTCGCTCTGTCGCCCAGGCTGGAGTGCAGTGGCCGGATCTCAGCTCACTGCAAGCTCCGCCTCCCGGGTTTACGCCATTCTCCTGCCTCAGCCTCCCAAGTAGCTGGGACTACAGGCGCCTGCCACTACACCGGATAGTTTTTTTTTTTTTTAGTAGAGATGGAGTTTCACCGTGTTAGCCAGGATGGTCTCGATCTCCTGACCTCGTGATCTGCCTGTCTCGGCCTCCCAAAGTGCTGGGATTACAGGCTTGAGCCACCGCACCTGGCCTAATGCATTTTCAACTTAGCATATTTTCAACTTCTGATGGGTTTGTCGGGACATAGTCGCCTCATGAGTTGAGGAGCATCTGTACTGCCCACCACTCCACTCCCTTGGTCCTGCCCTGGCCCCTTGGTATTTCCTCTGCTGCCAGAACATTCCCTGTATGTGGTAACTCTAGTGAGGAACAGGCTGAACAGGCTGAACTCAAAGCCACTAATTCCATTTGACAACCAGTCGGGATATGCAGGTCTTTATTTGGAAACTGCCCCGGTCCAAAAATGTGCCAAGATCTGTTAACTCTCCCTAGGGCCAGGATACCCAATCTGGGGCTCTCTACCCTGGGAAATTCAAGCAACAAGAAAGAAACTTATGTTAGACACTGGTCACTTTGCATTAGGGCCATACACCCTAAGTTCCCTCAGCCAACCTGTCTCCATCTGAGGAGAATCAGTTTTGTTTTTCTAAGCAGCCAGCTCAGAGGCTGAGAATTCTGTTTGCTGAGGTCACGGCATCCAGTGAGCCCTCCCTGATTACCCCAGACTCACAATGTTGCCTTCTCAATACTCCCGAAAAACCACTGGATCCAGTTGTATCTTAAGCCATATTATCCAAACTCCCCATCCTTAGCATGAACAGGAGGAGAGGAGAATCAATTCAGTCTAGAGTGGGAGTGACATATATATGGCATTACGACCCCTACTCCCCACAGTCTTGCCCATAACAGTGATCAATCATTTGTTATTTTCTGCTGTGCCCAGATATGGCCTCAAAATCACCTGTACAGTAATTGATAGGAACTGGAATCTAAGACAAAGCACATTTTCCATGCCTGTTCTAGAGATTAGACTGTGCTATTAAGAATGCACCATGAAATATTACTCAATCATAAAAAAAGGAATGAAGTACTGATGCATGCTACAGTGTGAATAAGCCTCAAAAAGTATATACGTGAAAGAAGCCAGACACAAAGGGTTACATATTGTATGATTCTATTTATATGAAACATCCAAGATAGTTAATTCCATAGAGGCAGAAAACAAATTGGTGGTTGCCAGGGGTTGAGGAGATGGGGAATGGGGAATAACTGCTTGGTGAGCATGGATTTCCTTTTGGGAATTAAAGTGTTTTGGAATTAGATATAGATGATAGTTGCATAACATTGTGAATATACTAAATGCCACTGAGTTGCTCACTTTAAAATGGTTAATTGTATGTTATGAATTCATAGTTTCATGCATCTCAGTACAAGTTTTTCCTTAATTAAAAAAAGCATGTGCCATGAAAGAGATTTAGGGGATGATAGCTCTGATAAAGAAGAAAGTGTTTATTCATTCACTTAATTTAATTCATCACATATTTATTGAGCATTTACCATATGCCAAGTGCTGCCCTAAGCACTACGAGATACAAGTCTATGATGTCAGTGGAGGAGAAAGACAAACAATTAAAGATATAGTGCCACATGCTGACTGCATGACAGAAGTAGGTAGGAAGTTCCATGGGACTACACAGCAGGGGCAACCAAACGAGATTAAGAGGTCAGAGGAGGCTTCCCAGGTAAGACAAATTTTTAAGCAATAAAATAAATTAGCTAAATTTGGAGGCAGGGTAGGGAGGGCATAGCTGACTGTAGGAAAAATGTATGTAAAGGTACAGATGTAGGACAGCTACTTAGGGGTTTTGATGACTAAAGAAAAGGGTGTCAGAAACAAGGGAAAATGAGTTCACATGTTTATTTCTCAAAACCCCAATGTCACCAAAATATCATTGGGGAAGCATTTCAGAAGAATTCATGATATTGTACATGCATAAGGGTTTTGCTGGCTGGGAGATGCAGACCAGTACTCCTGAGTGTAGTTCATGGACCCAGCAATATCAGCACCACCTGGGAGCTTGTTAGGAATAAAAATTCTACTGAGTCAGACACTCGGGGATGAAGCTTAGGGATCTTTGGTTTAACACATACTACAGGTGATTCTGATGCGTGCTAAACATGCAGGTGTGTAATGGTTCATGCTGTTACAGTCACTGATTCCACCTGCATGTCCCTTGGGTATCTCCATCATCCCAAACTGCACACATTCCTCTCAGCATCGTCTTCTCCTGGTTTACCTGATTCCTTCAATGTCGGTGCCTCCAAGGATTTTAGACTCGACATTTCAGTACGGCTTTGATCCTCTGCTGTTCCCACTCCCATCCCATCTGTCCTCATGCTGTGGGAGCTTGCTTGTCTGGCTAATAACCTAAATCCACTAAATACGATTAAAAGGTCAAGAGACAGTGCAACAGCAGGCATAATGAAGGAAGGTCAGGCCAATCTATTAGACCAGATGGACTTTTGTCCTCAACCTCCCTCTGGGCAAGGCTCAGCCTGTCTGGTCTCACATCCCAGCTTCTCTTATTTCTGGCTGTGTGATTTACCATGAGTTATTTACCATCTGTGCCTTAGTTTCCTCAGTGATAAAGTGAAGATAATAATACTACTTACCTCATAGGATTGTTATGGGGAAGAATGAGTTAATACAGGTAAAGGAATTAGAACAGTGCCGGACTCAATATAAATATTATTGTTATTATTATCATGATCATATTATTCACTGATTGCAACAGTCTCTTGTCTTCCAATCTCTCTTCAAGGCTCCTGGCCTTGCAGCCTGGCCTGCTGGGTGCTGTGAAAACGGCAGCCTTGTGTTGAACAAGTCATTCCTCTCCTTGGAAGTCTTCAGTGGCTTCCTATCATTGTCACTGATTTTAAGGACCCCCCACCCAATTCCTTTTTTAGCAATAGAACCCTCTGTTCCTTTGCTTTTAGTGGGCTCTTACAGATAATAGAGGACCTGCTTGGGTTGAAGTGAGGGGATGGGAGGCCCTTCCAGCTTCCCCCTTGCCCTTCCTTGTCTCCCAGGAGATGTCCCTGAGGAACCCCGGAATCTGAGAAAGCCTACCTGGAAACCTCTGGCCTGTGAAATCCAAACAGCCAATCAAGGTGCTCATTTGCTTCAAGATCATGGTCTCCAGAGAGGCAAATTGCCATGTACAGTTCCATCTGGTATCTCTGCTGGGCTGCTCACCTGGTCCACCCTTCAAGATGGCATTGGCCCAAATTTCCCACCAAACTATCTAGTCTCACTCAGCTACTCATACTCCCAGTCAGCCTAGTCCCAAGGGACCATGCCTTCCTCTTGACCCTAATGTCCCTTGTATTTGTCAGACAACCTCCCAGAGGGCAGGAAACAGACTCTGGGGAGCCCTGAAACCAGAGAAACCCAGGACAAGCTATTTCCAACTCAGAATGTTCTGGCCACCCGCCCAGGCTTTGTTCTGATTTCTGATGTTCTTTAGAATCTTCTCATTACATCACTAAGAAAGGCATGATTAAGTCCATACAGACACACACACACACATATATAAAAAAGATTTATGTTTTCTGATTACAAAAGGAATATATTGCCACAATATTAGAAGAACTGTATCAAATACAAAAAATTATAAAAAATAAAAAAGGTAAAGTATAAGGCCTCCACACCGAGATAGGCATTATTAATTCTTTGGCATAGTCCCTTTGAGTATTTTTATATGAATACATTCACATTTGTTCATATAATTTGGATCATAATTCTGTAACTATAAGTTACATGTCATTGAAAAATTCTTCAATAACAAAATTTTGAATAACTCAATTATATTTCTTCAGTTAGAGGTATACTTGTTCAACAAACAATAACTCACATTTATTGAGCACTTACTATGTGCAGGCCTTGTGTTTGGTATTGATTTATGCAGTAATTAACAAACAGGAGTTTACACTCAGGGAGGTAACAGTCTATAGTAGATGGTGTATTTTTAACAAATGAACATAAGAACAAAGCTGCAATTACAAACTATACTAGATTTAATCATGGGAAAGAATAGTATTCTATGAGAAAGCTTAGCATAAGTAACTTTGGGGATACAGGAAAAGGCTCTCTGAGGAAGTCATACTTCATCTAGGACCCAACAGATAAGTATAAGTGTGGGGGAGGGGAAGAATAATTCAGATTGTGTTAGATTTTGCTGCATTAATGCTGCATCACAATCATAAGCAAAGTCTCAGTGGCTTGCAACACCATTTACTGTTCTCACTCACTCTTGGATTTGGCTGGAGTCTGGGTGATCTCGTCTGGACTCAGCTGGGCTCAGCACCAGGCTGCAGGTTGGTTTTGAGTTAGCTCCAGTGTCTCACTCAGAGCCAAAAAGCTACAGAAACATGATCTCTCATGGTGGATGACAGAACTGGAAGAGGCCAAGACAAACATCCCAAGCACATCTAAAGCCTCCGCTAGCATCACGTCTATTAACATGCATCAATCCAGGTACTGGAGCAAGAAAACATGTCTTACTTCCTCCACAGAGAGGCTCTGCAAAGTGCATGAGTAGACACTTTATTACAGGGACAGACTGATGAATCGGGAGCAATAATGCAATCTACCTCCTAGACAAAAGGAAAGGCATGAGCAAAGATTCCGCATAAAGAAAGAACTAGGAAAAAGGCTGCATTGAGGCCAGGCTGGTGGTTCACGCCTGTAATCCCAACACTTTGGGAGGCCGAGGTGGGTGGGTCACAAGGTCAGGAGATCGAGACCATCCGGCTAACATGGTGAAACCCCGTCTCTACTAAAAATACAAAAAATTAGCCAAGTGTGGTGGTCCTGCCTGCAGTCCCAGCTACTCGGGAGGCTGAGGGAGGAGAATCTCTTGAACTCTTGAACCCGGAAGGCAGAGGTTGCAGTGAGCCAAGATCACGCCACTGCACTCCAGTGCGGGCAACAGAGCAAGAATCCGTATATGTATGTATGTATGTATGTGTGTGTGTGTGTGTGTGTGTGTGTGTGTGTATAAAGGCTGCAGTGACTAGAACACCCACAGAGGGAGAGGAGTCATAAATTATATTAGAGAGGTAGTGAGGAAATTCACATTTTATTTATACTGCATTAAAATGCCAGAGGCCAGGCGTGGTGGCTTACACCTTTAATCTCAGCACTCTGGGAGGCCAAGGTGAGGGGATCACCTGAGGTCAGGAGTTCAAGACGAGCCTGGCCAACATGGCAAAACCCCATCTCTACTAAAAATACAAAAATTAGCCAGAAATGGTGGCATGCACCTGTAATCCCAGCTACACAGGAGGCTGAGGCAGGAGAATCACTTGAACCTGGGGGATGGAGGTTGCAGTGAGCCAAGATGGTGCCACTGCACTCTAGTCTGGGCAACAGAGCAAGACTCCATTTCAAAAAAAAAAAGCCAATAAATTAGGTATTGATGGAACATACCTCAAAATAATAAGAGCTATTTATGACAAACCCACAGCCAATATCATACTGAATGGGCAAAAACTGGAAGCATTCTCTTTGAAAACCAGCACACAAGGGTGCCTTCTCTCATAACTCCTCTTCAACATAGTATTAGAAGTTCTGGCCAGGGCAATCAGGCAAGAGAAAGAAATAAAGGGTATTCAAATAGGAAGAGAGGAAGTCAAATTGTCTCTGTTTGCAGATGACATGGTTGTATATTTAGGAAACCCCATCAGCTCAGCCCAAAATTTCCTTAAGCTGGTAAGCAACTTCAGCAGTCTCAGGATACAAAATCAATGTGCAAAAACCACAAGCATTCCTATACACCAATAACAGACAAACAGAGAGCCAAATCATGAGTGAACTCCCATTCACAATTGCTTCAAAGAGAATAAAATACCTAGGAATACAACTTACAAGGGATGTGAAGGACCTCTTCAAGGAGAACTATAAACCACTGCTCAAGGAAATAGGAGAGAATACAAACAAATGGGAAAACATTTTAGGCTCACAGATAGGAAGAATCAATATTGTGAAAATGGCCATACTGCCCAAAGTAATTTATAGATTCAATGCTAACCCCATCAAGCTACCACTGACTTTCTTCACAGAATTGGGAAGAACTACTTTAAATTTCATATGGAACCAAAAAAGATCCTGTATAGCCAAGACAATCCTAAGCAAAAAGAACAAAGCTGGAGGCATCACACTACCTGACTTCAAACTATACTACAAGGCTACAGTAATCAAAACAGCATGGTACTGGTACCAAAACAGAGATATAGACCAATGGAACAGAACAGAAGTCTCAGAAGTAAAACCACACATCTACAACCATCTGATCTTTGAAAACCTGACAAAAACAAGCAATGGGGAAAGGATTCCCTATTAGTAGATAGTGCTCAGAAAACTGGCTAGCCATATGCAGAAAACTGAAACTAGACTGCTTCCTTATATCTCACACAAAAATTAACTTAAGATAAATTCAAGACTTAAATGTAAGACAAAAAACCCCAGAAGAAAACCTAGGCAATTCCATTCAGGACACAGGCATGGGCAAAGACTTCATGACTAAAACACAAAAAGCAATGGCAACCAAAGCCAAAACTGACAAATGGAATCTAATTAAACTAAAGAGCTTCTGCACAGCAAAAGAAACTATCATCAGAGTGAATAGGCAACCTACAGAATGGGAGAAAATTTTTGCAATCTATCCATCTGACAAAGGGCTAATATCCAGAATCTACAAGGAATTTAAACAAATTTACAAGAAAAAAAAAGACCCCATCAAAAAGTGGTTGAAGGATATGAACAGACACTTCTCAAAAGAAGACATTTATGCAGTCAAAAAACATATGAAAAAATGCTCATCATCACTGGTCATTAGAGAAATGAAAATCAAAACCACGATGAGATACCTTCTCACACCAGCCAGAATGACGATCATTGAAAAGTCAGGAAGCAACAGATGCTGGAGAGGATGCGGAGAGACAGGAACGCTTTTACACTGTTGGTGGGAGTGTAAATTAGTTCAACCATTGTGGAAGACAGCGTGGCGACTCCTCAAGGATCTAGAACCAGAAATACCATTTCACCCAGCAATCCCATTACTGGGTATATACCCAAAGGATTATAAATCATTCTACTATAAAGACACATGCACACATATATTTATTGCAGCAGTATTTACAATAGCAAAGACTTGGAACCAACCCAAATGCCCATCAATGATAGACTAGATAAAGAAAATGTGGCACATATACACCATGGAATACTATGCAGCCGTAAAAAGGATGAGTTCATGTCCTTTGCAGGGACATAGATGAAGCTGGAAACCACCATTCTTAGTAAACTAACACAGGAACAGAAAACCAAACACTGCATATTCTCACTCATAAGTGGGAGTTGAACAATGAGAACATGTGGACACAAGGAGGGGAATATCACACCTTTTGGCCTATCGGGGGGTGGGGGCTAGGGAAGGGATAGCATTAAGAGAAATACCTAATGTAGATGATGAGTTGATGGGTGCAGCAAACCACCATGGCCGTGTATACCCATATAACAAACCTGCATGTTCTGCACATGTATCCCAGAACTTAAAGTATAATAATAATAATAATGCCAAACAGAGAGCTTCTAAGCAAGACAGTGGTAAGGGAGATGATGTAGGTAGGCTTATGGAATACCCATTCTCAACATCACTTCTCATGCCTTTCTCTAAAGAAATATTCAGTTTCCAAGGCTCCCTCACAGCTGGGGATATTCATGTGATACAGTTTTAGACAATGAGATATAAGCTTATGTTCAGTAAGACCAGTTTCTGAGAAATCTTTGGACTACCTAATAAAAAGGGAAGTAAACTTTGGCAGGTTTTGTCCTTTGTCCTTCCCTAACTTCCATCTTGAGCACAAATGTGATGCCTGGAGGCACCACAGTCATATTGCAACCATGAGGACAGAAGGTAAATACATTTAAGAATGGCAAAGCAGAAATGTAGAAAGTGACTTGGTCCTTAATCACATTGTTCAGCTTCTGCATCAGCTCTGGACTGTGTGTGTTGAGCACCCTCATGTGAGAAAAATAGGCCTCTTTTTTTTTTTTTTTAAGTCATCATAAGTTGGATTTTCTCTTACTTGCTCCTGAATAAATTCTACACTGATAGAAATGATGTGATCCAATTTATGATCTAAAATGATCAGATTGTTTTGCAAGAAAGAATTTTGTGAGATAGGCAAGAGGAGCAACAAGGAGATAAGTTAGTGAACTATTGTAATAATCCAGGTAGGAAATGAAGGTGTCTTGACTGCAGTAGAGATATAGATAAAGAGTTGAAAAGCTTTTAAAAATGTTTAAGGAAGAATGGACTTGGTGACGGATTAGCTATATGGAAGGGGGAAAGGAGGTAGGCAGAATTATGGCCCCAAGAAGATTCCACACTGTAATCTCTGGGACTGTGAATCTGATGCCCATATGTGACCTTATATATGGGCATTATATGTGACCATACCCATATGTGACCTTACATGGGACTTTGCAGATGTAAGTAGGATTTGTATTTGTGTCCTGGGGCTGCTATAACAAAGCGCCACAAACTGAGTGGCCTAAAACAACAGAAGTGTGTTCTCTTACGGATCTGGAGGCCAAAAGTCTGAAACAGAGGTGTCAGCAGGGCCGTGACCTCTCTCCCAGCTCTGGGTTGTTACTGGGAGTCCTTGGCATTCCCCTCGGCTTACAGCTGCGTAACCTGTGTCTCTGCCTCTGTCATCACACAGCCATCTTCCCTCTGTGCATCTGTCATCATCTGACAGCGCCTCTGTGTTTTTCTGTCACTTTTCCTCCTCCTCTTCTTCTTTTTATTTATTTATTTATTTTTTTTTTTTGAGATAGAGTTTCGCTCTTGTTGCCCAGGCTGGAGTGCAATGGCGCAATCTCGGCTCAGCTCACCACAACCTCCGCCTCCCGGATTCAAGTGATTCTCCTGCCTCAGCCTCCCAAGTAGCTGGGATTACAGGCATGCGCCACCACACCCAGCTAATTTTGTGTTTTTAGTAGAGATGGGGTTTCTCCATGTTGGTCAGGCTGGTCTCAAACTCCCGACCTCAGGTGATCTGCCCGCCTCAGCCTCCCAAAGTGCTGGGTCTTTTCCTCTTCTTAATAGGACACCAGTCAGATTGGTGGTTTTTACTGGTGGTTTTTAAGTAGGGGGATTATCCTGGATTTAGCCTGGATTATCCAGGTGGACCCAGTTTAACTGAATGGGCCTTTAAAGGCAGAGAACTTCCTCCTGTTGGAGCCAGAGAGCTGCAGCACCAGGAGAAAACAGAGATGTCAATCATGAGAAGGGTTCTATGTGCTGCTGTTGCTTTTTTTTTCCCCCCCCAATACTTTAAGTTCTGGGGTACGTGTGCAGAACGTGCAGGTTTGTTACATAGGTATACACGTGCCATGGTGGTATTTCTCCTAATGCTCTCCCTTCCCAACCCCCCACCCCCCAACAGATCCTGGAGTGTGATGTTCTACTCCCTGTGTCCATGTATCCTCATTGTTCAGCTCCCACTTATGAGTGAGAACATGCGGCGTTCGGTTTTCTGTTCCTGTGTTAGTTTGCTGAGAATGATGGTTTTCAGCTCCATCCAAGTCCCTGCAAAGGATATGAATTCATCCTTCTTTATGGCTGCATAGTATTCCATGGTGTACATGTGCCACTTTTCCTTTATCCAGTCTATCATTGATGGGCATTTGGGTTGGTTCCAAGTCTTTGCTATTGTAAACAGTGCCACGATAAATTGTTGTTGCTTCTTAACAACACATAGAGAGTCACGTGCAAAAAAAAACAAAGAGAGGCCTCTAAAGAAGCAAGGGCACCCTGGATGGCAGCAAGCAAGGAAATGGGGACCTCAGTTCTACAACTGTAAGGAACTGGATTCTACCATCAACCTGAATACACTTAGGAACATTCTTCCCAGAGCCTCCAGGAAGGAGCACAGCCCTGCTGAGACCTTGATTTTGGCCCTCTGAGACCTGGAGCAGGGGAACCAACTGAGCCACACTGTGCCCAACTTCTGACCCTTGGAAGCTGTAAGATGATAAATGGGTGTGGTTTAAAGCCACTAAGTTTGTGGTAATTTGTTAGGCAGGAACAGATAACAAATACAAGGAGAGTATAAAGAATAACCCCCTGGTGTTTGTCTTAAGCAATGGTGGGTGGAGATGTCTTCATTTTGGTGGGAAAACCAGAGGGGAAGCAGTTGAGGTGGGGTGGAGTGGAGAGGACATCAGTGTTTTAGTCATGGCAGAAAGCTCTCGGCTGATGGCACATTCAGAGCAGGACTCATAAGCCTGGGGTTTAGAAGAGAATGGGGAGAGAGTTATACATGTGGGAGCCACAAACCAGAGACAGCATTTATGGTACAGCCATGAAATAGCTGCAGTCACCCAAGGGAAGGGACTCTGGGACTGTAACCAATTCCAAACTTGTTCTTCTAGCCACCGTACAGCAAGTAAGTAGAGAGGCAAGGAGTTGGAGCAGGGAAAGCAGCTTTATTTTGGAAAGCCAGCACACTGAGCAGATGGTGGACTAATGTCCTAAAGAACCATCTTAAGTTAGTAAAATTTCAGGTTCTTTTTATGTTAGGGGCAGGGGGAAGAAGAAAGGGTTGGGATCAAGAGGTGACCAACAACCACAGACATCTGGGCACCAGTGACTGTCTGAGGAGGCCATGAAACCTCTCTGTCCTTGGTCAGGCTACACGCTCCCACAAATCTTGAATACAACATGGTTTTTGTGCATACACCCTCCTTATCTTCTTGGGGGTTAATTTTGGGAAAGGATTATTTTCATCCTTGCTTTAAAGTTAAACTATAAACTAAATTCCTCCTATAGTTAGTTTGGTCTATGTGCAGAGATGAGCAAAAGCAGTTAACCTGGAGGATATCACCTCCAGGGGGCAGGGGGTTAGGAGCGAAATGGAGGTAGCCATACTGGGCCTCCTTTTCACTGTCCCAGGACTAACCCCAGGAAGCATCCCAGTCTAGCTGGGAGCTAGGGGAGGGGGGCAGGGGAACAATAAAGAAATTGGAAAAAGTAACTTCACAGAAAGGGGAGGTCAGCCATGGTACAAGATGCTGAAAATTCCAGCAAAACGAGAACTCTAAAATGTCCATTACAGTTTCTTATAAGATAAACACACACCTGCCTTATGATCCACAATCCCATTCCTTGGTCTCTACACGGAGAAATGAAAACCTATGGCCACCTGCATGCGAATGTTTATAGCAGGTGTATTTGTAATCACCCAAACCTGGAGACAACCCAAATGCACTTCAACAGGTGAGTGGATAAACAAACTGTGGTCCATGCATACAATAAAATCCGACTTAGTAATGGAGAGAACCAGCTATTGATACACACACAATCTGGATCAAAATCATACACTTGAAAATGTATGATCCCATTATGTGACATTCTCCAAAAGACGAAACTACAGGAACAGAAAGCAGATTCACTATTGCCAGGGGTGGGTGGGGAGAGGGAATAAAAAAGGGTACCATGAAAAATTTGGGGGGATGTGGAATCATTTTATATCTTGATTACAATGGTGGTAGCGTTTGTCAAAACAGAACTGTACCCTTAAGAAGGTGAGTTCAATTTAACCTTAATTTTTAGAATGAAGAAGAATGTAAATAAAAAATGCCCGATGAATCTGGCCATGTGGAAATCATTGGTGACTTCTGGAAAAGCAGTGTGGGGGGCCCACTGGCATGGAAACCAGCGAATGTTCAGGGGAACAGGAGGAAAAACTGGAGCTGATGGGGTTGAGGAAAGGTATTTTTTAACCTCCGGAGCCAAGGGTTGAGCTGGCCAAGGTCCTAGTTCACGGCACGCTTTCATCATCGTTTTGTGCAAGGCCTATCTCTTGTGCTTTCCTTTTGACCTCTGACCCCCACAGGCTCTCATGCTCATGTTTTTGACTTGTGTCCTTGAGTGTGCATGTGTGCCTTTTGCAAAAATGAAATGCTTACTCTTTGTGTATTTCTCCTTTTAATTTACATAAATGGCATGGTGCAACTGACCTTGTTCTATTTCTCTCTTCCTTCATTCAACACTTTTTTTGAAAAGCTCTGTTCTCATGGTTTTACATGCCACGAGCTCATTGCTCTGAGAGCTGTTTAGTATTCAGTAGTGAGGGTCCACTGCACCTCCTTTCCATTCCTCTGGGACTCGAGGTTGCCTCCAGTCACTGTGGTGGACATCTCTGTGTCTGTCCTCTCATGGACCATGAGACAATTGACCTGCAATGTGACCCTGAGAGTGAAACTGCTGGGTCATAGTGTCCTCAGCCTCAGTCCTGACTACCAACCACTTTCCCTGATGACTCTGCACGTTTGCACCGCCATCAGCAGTGCAGGGGCACTGAGAAAGGAGCTGGCTTTTAGGGGGTGGGAGTAGATGGGGTCATTTCTTCCTCCACACCTCAGACTACCAAAAAGGAAGGCAATTTTTACTCTACTCCCCAAGAGAGAAATGTACCTGAAGAATGTTTCTTCTCTCCCTGCCTTTCATTCCCAGGAAGAAAACGGCTTATAGGGTTGATAGGTTTGTGAGCATGGACAGGGCAAGTGAGGGCCAGCAGCTCCCGGTTGTTCTTTCACGAAGATCCCTACCCAGGTTATGGGTCTCTAGGACTCCTCTCCTCTACCTGGTCTGCCTAAAGAGCCAGCTCTGCCCTGAGCAAGGGGAGCCTTAAGAGCCCTGCCTATCATGAGGATGAAGTATTAGGAAGCCTAACTGGTCAAGTCACCATCCTCAAGCATAACTGTGATAATCAAGCTGATATTTTGAGTTCTTTTTGTCTGAATGCTGTGGTTGTCTCCCAGTTAGTTTCAAACCCAGAAAGAAATGGAGGAAAAAGACATGATTTATTGTTACCTTAAACCCCCAACATATTGATGCAAAAGACTGAAATCTTGAGAAATGGGTGCAAGGACAAGTATTTGGGGCCAAAGAGACAGGCTTTGGGCTCAGCCCAAGACCAAATCTAACATTCCTTTAGACTTTGGAAGATGCAGGAGCAGCCTATATTGTGGCTGCCTGCTACAGTTGTACACCTGCTCTTAGTTCACTGTGGCTCTTGAAGAGGAAACTATCTTTATTTTCTTCCTATATCAGGAAGATTGAGACCCCAAGAAATCTAACAGAGGAAAAGAAACACAGTTTCAGGGAGTTGAGTGGTTTAACTTTCCCAGAGGGGACCTAGATTCAAGAAATAATTGAGGAGCCTCAGCTTTTTAAAGTAGCAGATAGAGAATCTTTACTAAACCACAAGGGAAGCAGCCCTTTCCCAAGTGCTTAGAGATGGTATGGACAGATTTGGAAGGTCCCTAGCAAGAATGCATGGAACACACCCACTAGGTGAGCCTCAGGGCATGTGCCCTTGGAAATATGCCTGGAAAATTTAGGGAATCAGGACACAAAGGAAGGCAAAGGAAAGGCAAGACATGCCCAGGGAAGCCAGGCAGAGCAGTAATAGTAAAATGTTGATCATATAGGAGGGCTTATCTAATTCATGGGGGAGACTATAGACAAGACTTACTTGAACAATTGACTTTATATCTCTGCAGTAGTTTGTACTGGGTCAACTTGGTTAAACAGGGAGCTTTGTCTCCCATAATACCCTCCCTTTACAGTTCTAGTATAGAGTATGCCAGAAAAAACTCTGCTTGCAATTAGACAGTGGCAGTTAGCAATGGCCATTGCTCTCTGAAGGTCCTGGTCACACGGTGGCAACTTGACATAGGGGTGCCAGAGGATCCAGACTGCTCTCACCCTCCCCACTCAACTTCCAGCTATTTGGTCTAATTACTGCTTCTGCTGACCAACAGACCCCTTAGGCTCACCGCAGATGCTTGTATACCACAGAGGTGGGGGCTTCCCAGAGACCTCCCACAAGCTTCGTCTTCACAGTTCTGCTTCAGAAGCTAGATGTGCTTGACTTCTCAAATTGGCTGGCTAGGGACTCCCTCTCTGATTCCTCAAGTTCCCTCTGGATCTTTGATTATCATAATTATTTAAGATTTAATTATTACACACACACACACACACAACTATATTCCCTAACCATAATCCCCATTAATGACTGTGCTCCCCTCTCTCATGATGGGAGACCCTGCCAGACAGAATCCATAGGTGTACATAGGTAAATCTGGGTCTGAAAGAAATAGGCTGGGAGAAAATGTGAGGAAAAAAGCATTTATACCCATCAAACATTGGTGGCCCTATATGTAGAGTAAAAGGACAGGGGATCCACTTAAGAAACAGGTCAAAATGCTAAAAACATCCAAAACTCCCTGATAAAAGACAGAGGGAAATGAACACTGGAGGGTCACATGACACAGAGAGTGCTACAGAGAGCCAAGTGGCAGCAGAAAGATTTGTAGCTACCATCCAAGTGGCACACATTCCAGGCTCTGGGGAAAAGGCAGATGACAGAGTGTTTGTCCTCACCAGGTCCCTGGCACCTCAGGATTTAATGAGCTTTATGAGCTTGAGAAAATCAATATGAACACTCATCAGAGGTGTTAGAGGCTCTGCTTAAACTCAGTTTATCTCTGGGTTCAAGTAGCATAAAATTCAGACCGGGTGCAGTGGCTCACGCCTGTAATCCCAGCACATTGAGAGGCCAAGGCAGGCGGGTCACTTGAGGTCAGGAGTTCGAGACCAGCCTGACCAACACGGTGAAACCCCATCTCTACTAAATATACAAAAATTACCCGGGTGCAGCAGCATGCACCTGTAGTCTCAGCTACTCAGGAGGCTGAGGCACAAGAATCGCTTGAACCAGATGGCAGAGGTTGCAGTGAGCCGAGATCCTGCCACTGCACTCCAGAATGGGCGACAGACAGAACAAGACTTGATCTCTGAAAAAAAGGAGTATAAAATTGAGAGGGGATTTGGAAATGAAGTTTTATACCCACAAGGTATTAAAGAGGAACACCTCAGTCAACACTTGGTAACTGGCTATGTCAATACTATATATTTAAAACTTTGGCTGAAAAATCAAAGTATCTAAAAAGCCACCCTATGAGAGAAAAAGGAGGATGTAGCATGGATTTTTTTTTTTCCCACAGGTATGGGGATTCAAGTCAGAGTCTTCCAGAAGCTGAACCTGAGACAAAGATTTTGGTGGAGGTAGTTTATTTGGGAGATAGTCCAAAGAAGCACTAACAGTAGAGTGGGGAATTGGGGCAGGAAAGGAAGGAAAGTCAACAAAGAGCATTGCATTGGCAGCTGAGACCCAGTCCTGTTGGAGACCCTCTGAGAGACCATGGTGCAATGCACCTTGAATTTGTGCCACTCAAGGAGCAAGGAAGCTGGGGTGCTTATCCAGCACTCCTCCTGTCCATCATTTCATAGAGGGGCTTCTCCTGGGTTCTTAACTCATGAGCACTTCTGGCCAGTCCTACACCTCTTCCCACATTCAGGGAAAGCCTTCAGCTAGCGAGTCTCAAGTGTTCGCAGGAGGAAGCCATCAATGTCACAGGCAGAGTGAGGGCTGAGAGAGGGTGCCAACAGCATCAACCACATTTGGAAAACAAGTTCTCTAGTTAGCCTCTTGACGGGAAATTTCTCCTACTTGAGTCTTGTTCTCATGATACTGGACAACTAGCATAGCTTGAGGCTGGCATCACAATGAAGCTGAAACCAATATGAACCTGTTATCCTCTCTCAGACCATGCTGCGTCTCAGCAATGGTCATATATGTTTGGTTTAATGCAAATGACAACTTTTTCTTGGATTAGTTGCTTTGCAGACTTTTTCTTTTTCTTGTATTTCTGAATTCCATGGGTGTGCATCAGTGCTGTGAAAGTCTTATGTGTCCTCTTAACTCTCTTCTCTATAAAACATGAGGCACTATACTTTGGGTTAGATGAATTCAACTTGGATGTGCTGAAGTAACAACATCCTAACTGTGGCTGCCAAAAAGATGTTGACTCTCTCCTTAAATTCTTAGACATATGAATGACATCTCTTTGTTGTGACAGTAGAGTTAACATTGACAAGGGTGATTTGGAGATTTTAATTTTTGTGGTGTTCTTAACAATTTTTATTTTCTGTATCTCAGACTAGATTTACAAGCATGTATTTGAATATTTGATAGTGGGAGGCTAAATGCTATTTTTCAAGTTTGGGATGGTTTTACATGACCACTATTATGATAATAGAGTTATTAAAATCTATCATTGGAGCTCATTACGTGCCCTCAGCTGAGTCATTTTGTACAACAGGCCATCATCGGAGATGAGAACAGAACAGAGTGAATTGTCAGCACAGAATGTAAGTCTCAGAGTTGATTTAGTTAATGTACAGTGCTGATCTATTTCAGAGCTTTCAGGGAAAGAGCTAGATGGCCCACCCTGTGTTTTATAAGATTTTAGGGTTTTTCTGCTAACAAGACACAATACAATGACACTTGCATAGATGAACGGCAAAACTCTGGTAACACACAGCTCTAAATAAGAGAACACTGCCAGTCAGAGCCACACACAGGGGTTGTGCCTAGGGGGCAGGGTAACAGCAATCTAAAGATGTAGGGGCTGCCTGTATATAAGTGAGGGTGAGGTTAGCTAGAGTTTGCAGGCTCTCTGTGGGTTGGCTCATTTGAACAATTTCGTGGGCTCTGGGGCGTATAGGTTCTCTCTAGTTGTCTGGTACCTGGCCCCAACTGGGTCAAGACAGTTTTATAAAAAGAATTTTTTTAAAGAAAACTAGATTATATCCTTGATCTCAGAATGACGAAATAGTTGATTGGTCTGGGGGTGAGGCCACATGACTATGCCAGTGAGTGCCCCCTAAGAAATTACCAATCTCTTCCCCTTAGGAGGTGATTACACCCTTGGCTGACCCTAGTTTAGACCTAGTATGTAAGTGGACAAACTCCAGGGTATTCAAAAGCACCATCTTCCCCTGCTTTCCCACCTTCACACCAAGTCAGGTCCTTAAGACTGTGGAAAGACCAGCACAATCTTTGGAAGCAGTCTTCTGCCCTCCTCTTCATCCCTACTCCTTTCTTCCATGGGATCAGGAGGGACTGAGTGAGTTGTGAGTCTAGAAGGATGAATGAACTCAGGTGCCTTGCACCTGCCCTCTGCCTCTAGTTTCCACCTTGCTCCTTTCTTCTTTGTTGGGTGAACTATCCCAGGAAGGCTCTGCCCCCAAGGGTAGGAAGGTCTGAGGTTGTACATCTAAACAAATGAGTAAATCCAACTCAGGGTCAAAGGAGAAGGAAGCTCATTGTTGCCTAAAACAAGCTTAAGTTTAGCCCATTGTTGCCTAAACCAATTTAGCTTTACTTCCAACAAAACTTGTTCTGTACCTCGATCTTCATTTGTCTGACTCCTGCAATACTCCTCGCTTATACAGAACTCTGATATGGAGAGTCAAGGTAGTATCAATGTGCATGCATGGCCACCAACCATTTTCCCATGGACATGAGGGCTACTCTTCCTATCCAGAGGTGGACATTTCCCTTTGAATCTGGACTACTCTTGTGACTTGCTCTGACCAGAAGACACATTTGGCATAAATGAAAATTTGAGATTTCTAAGTCCAACCCTGAAGGTGCCTTGTAACTCCTGATTTTGCTCAGAGGAAAATTCACCGTGTGCAGAGTTCGCACTGTACTGCTAGAGAGAGAGGTCAAGTGAAAAGAGGTCTTGATAGATGAGACAACGCATGGAAACAGAGGACACGTGGAAGAGAACTAAGGCCCCAGATATAGGAGGGAGCCCACGAGAAGAAAAGAAGCCCAACAACCCCAGCCAAGCCCCAGATGACGGAGTCTCCCCAGCTGAGGTGAGAGATGTGAATGACACCATCTTGGACTCTCCAGCCCCAGTTGAATAGTGCCAGCCAATATCATGAGTAGCAGACACAAGCCATCCCTATTGATCTGTTCACATTGTTGAGCAACAAAATGGTTGTTAAGTCATTAAATTTTGGACTGGTGTGTCACCCAGGTATGGATAGCCGCAACAGCCTGTACCCTCAACAGTGAGATATTAGTGTTGCCTGGGTGCAGATGAGAATATCATAATAAAAAAGAGGGCTGAAGATGCAGAATAGAGTGGGTATGGAGTCTAGAGTACACAAAGGGGTGTGGCCTGAGACGGTGTAAGCACGGAGAAGATGGTTAGAGATTCTGGTATGATTGTAGATTTGGTAGTGTGAAGATTAGGCAGTTTCATTCTGATGGTGCAGGTTTTCTTGGTGACATTTGAGATGAGGTCATAAGCTGAATGGAAATTGGGGGATATATTTTGAGGACTGAGGAGGAGCTAAAAGTGGTCATCTTGTATCATGGGAAGGTAGCTCTTGGAGTAACACGGTTCAACTCCCGAATAGTGTTGAATGTTCATTTGTGGTAGGTAAGCATGAAATTGACTTGAAGCTGGCCTGTTAGGCAATGCTCAGCTGCTAGGACGCAGGACTGAGATGGTGGAGAGAGGGCAGGACACTGGTTCTCCACCCTGTCTTAACATGGGAATCACCTGGGAAGCTTTTAAGTATCCCCTAAGTGACTCCTTTCAAACAAACAAACAAAAACAAAACTGATACCTACATTTTATCTTCCCATTCCTAGAATTCTTGATTTAATTGGTATAGGGTAAAGTCTGGGCATCAAATCCAGTAGTGTCTTCCAACCAGCCTTGTGGCCAGGTCTAACATTTACAGCCATATTGGCCACATACTGCACAATTCCAGAAACCTTCATTCACATAATCTATATTGGAAATAGTTTGTTCTAAATTTGTGTTGTACACAACCTTCAAAACTGTACGTGGTTGGCTGATATATCCAGCCTTATTCTGTTTGCAAAGCTCCTTTTTAGCTTTCTCAACACTACTCTCTCCCTATTCCCTTGCTACCACTTTGACTACTCTTTCTCATGTTCTTTCAACTTGCACATCTCCTTGAGGAAGTTAATCAGCTCCCAATCTCCAACCACGTCTTTCCACAGTCATGAGTCACAGCTCCAAAGCTCTTAAGCCTTGCCACCCACAATCTTCAGGCATCTCAAACCCATATTAACCTTGCCCCTCTTCTTTCCACATTCTCTTTCCTAATTAATGACACTGCTTCCTGTTAAGGCACCCAACTTAGAAAACTAAGTCTGCTCTGGCTGTGTCCTCCCCATGCTCTACTGTTGCCCACCCCTCAGAGCCTCACTCTCTCTGCCTTAGACACTTTACAGCTGTCCCCAGACCGATGTCATTTTCTCTAATGCATCCTCCATATTACACAAAGGGTGTCTTCAAAAACAAACACTGAATGCTCTTTCTCCTCCCATTAATTCTTCAGTGATTCCAAATGTTCACTGGATAAAGTCCTAAGTCCTTACATTGGCATTTCAGGTCCTAGAATAACAGACCCAAACCTACCCTGCTAGAATTGCATGCTGCCCGCTCACTCCTCATCCACCTTATGCCCAAACCGTCATATCCATGCTCCTTTCTTCCTGCCTTTTCCCGAGTCCTAGGGACTGAATGTTTGTGTCACCCCGACCCCCACCAAATTCATATGTTGAAACCCTAATCCCCAGTGTGACACTGTTTGGAGGTGGGACCTTGACAGGTAATTAGGTCATAAAGGTGGAGCCCTCATGACGAGATTACTGCCATTATAAAAAAGAGACAGGAGAGAGCTTACTTTCTCTCTCTTTCTCTCCTTCCATTCTCTGTCATTCTCTCCTCCTCTCTCTCTGCATGTGTGTGTGCACACCTTGGGAGGATACAAGAGGGCAGCCTTCTGCAAACCAGAAAGAAGGTGCTCACCAGACACCAGATTTGTCAGTGCCTTGATTTTGGACTTCCCAGCCTCGAGAACTATGAGAAACAACTTGTTGTTTAGCCACCAGCCTATGATATTTTTGTTATAGCAGCACAAACTAAGCCACCATGAAATTCCCTTTGTCTGAATGCTCGTTCTGTCTCTACCACATCCATTTCTATGCAACTTAAAAGCTTAGTTTGTTATCCAACCCTCCCTTTATGCCACCTCTGCAGTACTAGAAATTCTTTTCTCTCTGTGTCCTTACTCCTAACCACACCATACATTTCTACCCAACTGTAGACCTCATAGATCTTTAAGAGAAGAATGTTGTTCATATTTTCCTCGTGTCTCCAGGGCCTGGTATAGTATGCAATCCCTATTAGGTACTCAATAAATAAAGGAATGGATACTCTGCCAGTAAGAAATGGCAAAGGGTGAACTTGGACTCACAGGTACTAGATAGATGCATTTACTTATACACCCAATGCAATTACAGGTCTTGGGTGATTTAAAGGCTGTTTCTGCAGGGGCCAATAAATCTTTTACAAACGCTTTGCCATCCAGCATAATTATTTAGCTTGTCTCTGGCTGTTTATATGCACTGGATAATACCACCTGGGACTCTGAGAGTCCTACCAACAAGCCTGCATGGCAGGGACAATCAGACTTATTTCTGTTGGTTCTCTGGTACCTTCGTCACCACCAGAATGAGATTCCTGGGTTGGGCCACTATTCCCAGGAAGATGATGAAAGAGATGCTCAAACATTAAGCATTTATTGTGGAATGCCAGTGAGGTTTTAGGTTCTTGTTACGCGGTATTATTTTGGCTCTATATGGCTTATTGGATGGCCATTGCTCAGATTATTCAGAAACACAAAGAGGACAAAGGGCAAAGGCAGAATGGTGTCAAATAGGATCGACAAATACCATCATCAGAGAAGCAACATGCGCACTCAGGACAGGTGGACTGGGGGTCAAGAGATCAAGCACAAATGAGTGGAGTACCCTCCAAGTCAGAGGCAGGTGAGGCAGAGGGAGAACTCTAAGGAATTTTCCCATAAGTGGCTTGGGCTGTCTGTCTGGAGCTTGTTCTCATTGGTGCCTGTGTATAGATGTCTCAGCATCACTGCGTCACACTCCCAGCAGGTGGAACATTCAAAGTTGAGGTGGCTGCTTGCTGGGAAACAGGAGAGCTGGGTCCTAGTTGAAGATTTTCTGCACAGTCTCTCAGTGAGCCAAGGCTCTGGCCACTGCTCCTAAGTCTCAGTTTCCTCATTAATAAAGGAAGGCTTTGCACAAATTCCTGTATCATTCAGGATAGGCTTAGGTTATACAGCAGTAGCAATCCCCCGTCCCCAAATTTCAGTTGCTTTAAAAACAAACAAACAAACAAACAAAACTTTTATTTAAGACTTGCTGATGTTGTCCTCAATGAGGACTCAGGGTGACAAAGCAGTCACTTTCTAAGTCATTGCCAGTCACCAAGGCAGAGGGGAAAGAGAGAGAGGCTCAAGGCCTGCACTGACTCAGCTCCTGCCTGGAAGGAACACTCCACTCAGTTTCACGGACCAAGGCTTATGAATGACCACATCGAACTTCAGACATACAGGGAAATGCAATTTTGCCCTGTGCTTGGAAGCAGAAAGATGTGGAACATTTGCAAACAGCCCCAGTGAATACTACACTCCCTCATACATCTAGATATTTTTAATATTAAAAAATTAAATGTTTCCTCTTTCCAGCTGCAATCACCAATTCCGCCTCTCTGTCTACTTCTTCTATGATGTGATTTCTCAACCACATGTATGGAACTCAGATATTGACTGAGGTCATTCTGTCTTTGAGATTTAAGTAAAGCTGGCTTGAATCAGCATCTCTCCTCCTGCAGCAAGTCCAGTGCCCTTCTATGAGCATTCTGCAATTCCCTGGGGTCGCTTCCAGGGTCACCTTCAGCAAGTCCTGACCTCACTTGTGTGTCACTTGCAATGGCTTTTTTCTTCTCCCTGCTCCATTCTGACTTGAAATCCAGCCTCCTTTTCTTGATTTCCCCTCATTTGCCCACACAAAACATCAATGTCAAGAGCACACTTCGCTGAAGGTTTGGACGGGGCTATTTATGTCACGGCAACACAAACAACTTAGAAATGAATATCAGACATTCTTGTTCTCCTGAGTGTTTGGGTCACCCTGCCACTGAGAATTTCTCTCTGTGCTCTTCTCTGCAGGTGAAACCCCCTCATCATTGGCTATTCCCTCTCTTGCCAGCTTTTACCCATTCTTCATTATGAACAGTAACAACTCCCCACCTTCTACTTGGCTCCAAACATGTTTTCACATACAGATGCTCAAAGTGCTCTCTAAATAAAGAGCCATCCATTGCAGGTCCTGAGCAGCTCAGAAGACCTGACAGAGACTTGAAATTCCAGCTGTTCCTCCCCCACCCACAGCCCTGGACCCTCCATGAGTACAAGAGAGCAGTATAGAGATTTATGTGTCCACCAATGCAGGTATTTCTGCCTTCCCCTGCCTCTTCCCTTAAAAGGCAGAAGTTTGCTAAAGCCAGTCTTAGTTTTAAATAACTCTTTCTCTCCCTCTGTTAAATACAGACGTTTCATGAAGCACTCATATACAAATGCCAAGCACTGTGCCCCACCACAAACCCATGGGGATGGTACTATGTTTATCCACATCTTACTAATGAGAAAACTGAGCCTTGGGGAGGAAAGTAGTTTGCCCAGGGTCTCCTGCACAGCTCTGAAACCCAGGTCTGTAGGACAACTAACTCCTCTTCTCTCTCTTTCAAAAGTGCATCACTCTGACCTCGTGCCCTTTACAGGTAAGGCCCTCCGCCCAAAATGGTTCAAGAAAAGCACTTTACAGATAAGGCCTTCCGCCCAAAATGGTTCAAGAAAAGCTAGAAAGATTACACGAAAGTGGGGTTACTGCTATTCCTTGACCTTTACCTTGATTTTGAAATCCAGTTTCAAGTCAACAAAGAGGATTGTCCCCTCCACGTGCCAAGTTCTGCTGACGGCACCGAGGAGGAGAGAAGAGGAGATGGAGAAGGACTTGCATTCAAACCCCCTGAGCTAACAGCTAAGTCAGGAGAAGCAGGACTTCCTGGCGTGAAGGGGATAGTGGAGGTCCCCACCCCACTGGGAAGTGTCAGGGGAGAGAGCTCCAGGAGGATTGGGTGGGCTGTGGAGGGGGCTGTTCAGGATTGCTTCAAGATCTTGCCAAGCCTTGTCTATATGGGGCAGTTAATAAACATTCTCTTACACTTCCCCTTCTTCTGAAAAAGAAACTTCTGTCCCATCCTGCTCCAAAGTTTGATGGCTTCTGAGTCCAGGCATGCTAAGGGTGATCACAGTTTTTCTGTCCCCCAGGCTTTGCACAGAACCCTAGAGTATATCTCTGGCAAACCCTCTTCCCTCTTTGATTTCCTGGCTACAGCCATTACCATTTTGCAGTGCAATGGAAAAAGCTCTAACAATCTGGGTTCAAATCCCACCTCTACTACTAATTGCTGAGGGATCTGAGACTCTTTGCTCACCTACTTTGAGGCTCAGCTTCCTATCTATACAATCAAGACAATGGAACCAGGGCCAGGAGTAGAGGAGAAAATGTGGGCTCATTGTAATATCAGGGAAATTTAATCATACTTCTGAGCACTGGTCTCTAGAGTGGGCAGCTGTCATTTCCACTGCACAGAGTTCATCCCAACTGCTTTTCCACTACGGGGTCATCCAAGGAAAAGTGGGAGGTAGCCCAACTTTTGGCTATGGAAATTGGGGAGATATTTCTTTTTCCATGCCTCCTGGCAACTAAATATGGGTTCATAACATAAACATGGCCAATCAGACATGCACACCCAGGATTTTGAATGTAAAAGGAATGACACAAAGGACTACGATCTGTTGAAATTTTCTCAGTGTGACTGGAGTGGAATAGAGGATGCTGGGCAGGGTATGGTGGGGGTGCCTGCTATGGAAGGAACAGAGTGTTTCAGGTCACTGGGTCCTCATAGTCAGACTGTGCCTGTGGCTGCGTCTTTCACTCTCTGGATCCCCTATGTCTTCTGTAAACTGCCCAAAACCCTTCTGATAAATCCCACTCAGACTTAAGTTAATCAGAAGCAGTTTTTGTTGCTTCCAGCCAACAGTTCTGACTCATACAGTCTCTCAAATGCTATCATCTGTAGATGAAGCAAACCTAATACTTAAAATATGAACTGTTTCTTAAGTGTAGGCCAGTAGGAGATGGGCAGTTTGGTTCTTCACAGGCTGACGTGGCCATGATTCCTAGGTCTATTTTTCCAAGGCTATCACTCAAGAAGTGAGTTACTCCTGGCTACTTGCTACCAAGTGGTCAGCATTCATCCATAATCAACACACATTTGTTGAGCTCCTAAGGTATGAAAGAGATTCAGGTCAAAGGGCACACAGGTAAAATAGGGTTTTCATTCATTAACTGGAGTTTTCCAGTCACCCTAAAATTCAGTTCCTAAAGGAAAGACAGTATAACTGTTTGATTCTTCCCCTTTAATTACCATTTTCCAAATAGCTGTTTCAAATGGTGATGAATTAGTTTTACTTTTTCCTGTTATCTCTGTCTCTGTCTCTCTCTCTCTCTCTCTCTCTGTCTCTTTTCTTTTTCTCTTTCTTGTTCTCTCTCTTTTTAGAAGATAAACCAAGTGACATTGTTAGATCATTTGGGAAAGTCTGCATATGGTCTGAATATTGGTCGGATGGTATAAAAGTGTACTGTAGCAGAAAGATGTGGATTGTGAATTGAAAAAAAGCACATTACAAAACACCACAATCTCATTTACTACATATATGTACGAAAGTATACACACAGAGAAAGATCTGGAAGGATATGCGTCATTGTGTTGTGAAATGGGGTCCCCTGGGAAGTGGGAACATCTTAATAATGCAAACGCTTGATTATACATATTTATAATTTTGTACAATTTACATGTCCTGCTTTGGTGCTAATAAAAAGCTTTTTTTAAAAAAGGAGAAGTGAAATAAACCATCTAGTACAATACCTGGCATATACTAAGAATTCCAGAAATAGAAGCTATTTTTAAAAGTCTCCTTACTAAAACAACTACATATAAATATTTGGTAGTTACTAATTGCTTTGAAAAAGATGATACACCATTTAGAGCAATTTTGGAGACAGTTAATATGTGGATACAATCAGATACCTTAACTGTTTCAACCACTGCTTAGTCTAGCTTTGTTTCGCTACTTCTGATTTATAACCAGCAACATTTTCTTCATAATATTTCATGGCCATATTTATATTTCAATAAATGGAAATATACAGGTTCATCTTGAATACACAAAAAGCTTTCCATTCTATGAAGGTACCAACAGTTATTTCAGGGTTTTTCAATCTCGGAACTGTTGACATTTAGGACTGGATAATTTTTCATTGTAGGAGGCTATTCTGTACATTGTAGGATGTTTCACAGCATCCCTGACCTTTACCCGTAAAATGCCTGTAGCACTCCCTTCACCCTGGTTGTGGCAACCAAAAATGTCTCCAGACACTGCCGAATGCCTCCTGGTGGGAAAAATCACACACACACACTCACATCTGACAACCACTGTTTTATTGTTTCCCTACAGATGGATACATAAGTTGTTATACCTTCTCCCTATCACCAACAATGTCATGATATAAACTACCTTGTGTGTATATATAGATGTATACCTGTGTGTGTGTATATATATACACACACATACATACACATCTTTGTCCATTTGTCTGATCATTTTCTTAGAATATATTCCTAGCAATTGAACATCTGGATCAAATATTCTGGACACATTTTTAAGGATTTTGATACATCACATCAAATTTCCCTCCCTGTAGGTTATCCTTACTTTCCCATCTACAGGTATGTAGTAGGTACCACACCCAAGTCACCTCAGGGTGTTGTCATTCTGGTTAATATTTGCTAATCCAAGTGTATAGAAATGGTATATAGATATTATTTTCCATATAAAAGATGGTATATTGGTGAGTATACTAGTTATTTTTCTTCCTTTTTGAAATCTGAGTATTTATATATTAATGATGTTAACCCTTTGTTTACCACCCATATTGAAAGAATATTTCTACTTGCTAATTATCTCTTAAGTTTATGGTTGCTGTTGCTGTGTACTGAAAATGTTATTTTTAACTCATAAAATCTTATCAGTTTTTGGCTTCTGGACTTGGTGTCTGCTTAGAAAAGGTTTTTTCATACCCCAAGATTATTAAATGGTCAGCCATTTGTGCAAACACAATATTTTGTCTATTGATTCAAAATGCTGACTTTATTATATACTACATTCTGTGTCTGGATTTCCTAATCTTTTCCATTGATCTGTCCATTTTGTTCTATGCCAACATCATATTCTTATTAACTTGGCTTTAAAATATCTTTTAATATCTGGTGGTAAAAGTCTCTTTATATTACTTTTCTTTTTAAAATTGTCTTGGATAGTCTCACATAGTAGCCATCATTACATTCTTTCAGAGTAACATTTCTCTAGTGTTTTGCATTTTTCTAGAAAAAGTGGTACATGTTTTAAGAGTTCAAATACTAGCAGAAATATTCAGGAGATGGCAGATGGAGAAGCTGTGCTAGCCTCACTTTCCTTTGCAAGATCCTTAGAAATGACAGAAAAGATACTTTTGAAAGAACAAATGTGGTCAGGCATGGTGACTCATGCCTGTAATCCCAGCACTTTAAGAGACCAAGGTGAGAGGATCACTTGGGTCCAGCCTAGGCAACATAAGGAGACCCTGTCTCTACAAAAATAAAACAATTAGCCAAGCACAGTGGTGCATGCCTGCAGTGCATGCCACTGCAATCCAGCCTGGACAACACAGCAAGACTCTGTCTAAAACAAAAACAAAAACAAAAACAAACAAACAAAAAAAACAAAGACAAAAAACAACTCCAGGGAAATATCAGCGAACAAGGAGTACACTGGTGGTCCTAGGTGGACCATAAATTATAAGACATAACTGAATTATGAAAAGTTGATGGAATTGGATTGAAGGAGGAAACCACAGCCCAAAAGATGTTCAGAGAAACTTGCTGCAAAAGATGGGAAAGACTCTAGAAATGCTCCAAGCTCAGAGTCAATGAATACATGAAGTGAGTGGCATCTGAGACACACCAATAGGAAAATTAGTTAGGGATAAACTCTGTCTCCTCCCTGTCCCTCTCCCTCTCCCTATGGTACCACTGGGTGCCAGTGCTTTGTTATAAAGGCTAGTGATTCCCAAAAGAGGCAGGCAGCCATCGAGCCCAGATAATATCTTACACAATTGGCATCATATCCTTCCCTGCCCCCACTGGAGATAGGCTGCAGGTAACAAATGCAGCCTTCAAATAGAGAAATAAATACACACACACACACACACACACACACACACACACACACACGGCTAATCAAACTCTTGAGGGAAACTAACGCCATTCACAAACAGAACCCCAACTCAACAAAGAAGAAAAACCAACACCTGGGACAAGGAGAAACATAAATATCTATCAAATAAGAACATGCTGTCTGACAAAAGAGCCAACTAGGAATCTTGGAAATAAAAAATGTGATGAAATTTGTATGTCTTATTTTGAGAACTGTCTACTCATGTCTTTTGCCCACTTTGTAATCAGATTATTATTATTATTATTATTATTATTATTATTATTATTATTTTGCTATTGAGTTGTTTGAGTTCCTTACAGATTTTGGATATTATCCCCTTATCAGATGTATGGTTTGCACATATTTTTTCCCAATCCGTAAGTTGTCTCCTCACTGTTGTTTCCTTTGCTATGCAGAAGCTTTTTAGTTTGATGTTATCCCATTTGTCTATTTTCACTTCTGTTGTCTGTGTTTATGGAGTTCTATCCAAAAATTTATTGCCCAGACCAATGTTGTAGAGCTTTTCCCCTATGTTTTCTTCTAGTCATTTTAAAATTTCAGGTCTTACATTTAACTATTTTATCTGTTTTGAGTTTATTTTTGTATATGGTGTGAGATAAGAGTCCAATTTCATTCTTCTGCATCTGGATATCCAGTTTTCCCAACACCATTTGTTGAAGAGACTGTTCTTTCCCCATTGCATCTTCTTGGCAACTTCGTTAAAAATCAATTGACTGCAAATACTTGGGTTTATTTCTTGACTTCCTAAACTGTTCCACTGGTCAATGTGTCTGTTTTAATGCCAGTACCATGCTGTTTTGATTACTATAGTGTTACAATGCATTTTGAAATCAAGGAGTATGATGCCTCCAGCTGTGTTTTTTTGCTCAAGATTTCTTTGGTTATTCAGAGTCTCTTGTGGTTCTATACAATTTTAGGATTTTTTTTTTCTATTCCTGTGAAAAATGACATTGGAATTTTGATAGGAATTGCATTGCATCTGTAGATCACTTTGGATAGAATCAACATTTTAACAATATTAATTATTTCAATCCATGAACATGGTATATCTTTTCATTTGTGTCTTCTTCAATTCTTCCATCAATGTTTTATAGTTTTTAGAATGCAGATCTTTCAACTCCTTAAGTTTACCCTAAATATTTTATGTTACTATAAATGGAATTGCTTTCTTAATTTCTTTTTCAGATAGTTCACTGTTGATGTACAGAAACACTACTGATTTTGTAACCTGTAACTTCAATTAATTTGTCAGTTCTAACATCTTTTTTTTGGTGGAGTCTTCAGGGTTTTCTATATATAAAATTATGGCATCAGTAAACAGAGACAAGTGCACCTCTTCCTTTTCTCTGTGGATAGCTTTAATTTCTTTTTCTTGTCTAACTGATCTGGTTAGGACTTCCAGTATTGTATTGAATAGAAATGGAGAGTAGAAATTCTTATCTTGTTAAATATGCAAGATACATCATTGAGTATGATGTTAGCTGTGGGCTTGTCATAAATGGCCTTTACTGTGGTGAGGTACATTCCTCTATACCTTCTTTGTTGAGAGTTTTTTATCATAAAGAGATGTTGAGTTTTGTCAAATGTTTTTTCTGCATCTATTGAGATGATCATATGGTTTTCATTCTTCATTTTGTTAATATGGTGTATTGCATTTATTGATTTATATGTGTTAAACCCTCCTTGCATCCCTGGAATAAATCCCATTTGATCATAGTTAATAATCTTTTTAATGAGCTATTGAATTTGCTTTGCTAGTATTTTGTTGAGATTTTTTGTATCTATGCTTACCAGGGGTATTAGCCTATAGTCTTCTTCTTTTGTAGTATACTTCTCTGGCTTTGGGTATCATACAAGTGGCCAATAGATATATTTTTAAAATTTTCATCAGGGAAATACAAATTAAAGCCACAATGAAATATGGCCTCACACCTGCTAGAATTACTATTATCAAAAGACAAATGATAACAAATTGGCAAGGATTTGGAGAAAAGACAATTAATACAGGCATTTTGGAAAATAGTTTGGCAGTTCAATATAAATATAAAATTACCATATGGTCCAGCAATCCCACTTCTGGTTATATATATGAAGGAATTGAAATTGGTACATCAAGGAGATATCTGCACTCCCATGTTCATTTCAGCATTATTCACAATAGCCAAGATATGGAAGCAACCTAAGTGTCCATCAGTGAATGAATGGATAAAGCAAATGTATATATACACAATAGATCTATTGTATGTACCGCCTTTAAAAGAAAGGTATTATGTCACTGAAAACAACATGGAGGCCAGGAGCAGTGGCTCACGCCTGTAATCCCAGCACTTTGGGAGGCCGTGGTGGGTGGATCACAAGGTCAGGAGATCAAGACCATCCTGGCTAACATGGTGAAATCCCATCCCTATTGAAAATACAAAAAAATTAGCTGGGCATGGTGGCAGGCACCTGTAGTCCCAGCTACTTGGGAAGCTGAGGCAGGAGAATGGCGTAAGCCCAGAAGGTGGAGCTTGCAGTGAACCGAGATCATGCCACTGCACTCCAGTCTGGGCAACAGAGCAAGACTCTGTCTCAAAAAACATAAAAGAAAAAAAATTGGATAAAACTGAAGAACATCATGCTAAGTGACATAAGCCAGGCATAGAAAGACAAAAAGAAAAAAAAAAACATATGATCTCACTTACATGTAGAATCTGAAAATTTGATCTCATAGAAACAGAGAGTAAAGGGGTGGTTACTAGAGGCTGGGGGCAGGAAAAAGGAAGTGATGAAGAAAAGGAAGATGTTGACCAAAGATTACAAACTTTCAGTTAGACTGGAGAAATGTGTTTCAGTAATCTATTTCACTGCATAGTGACCATAGTTAATAATAATGTATTGTATATTTCAAAATTGCTACAATGTTTTTAGGGTTTTTGCCATAAAACATAAGTTGGTGAGGTGATACATATGTTAATTAGCTTGATTTAATTTTTCTTAGTGAATACACAGATCAAAACATCACATTGTGCCCCATAAACATACATAATTATTATCCATTTAAATAAGTGGGAATTAAGAAAAAGTTGATGAAATAAAAAACAAGACGTTGGATAATATGAGGGTCATAGCTAAAGGGCACATTAGTGAGCTGGGAGAAACAGCCAACATACCTTCTGGTAAAGATCTCAAACTGACTATAGGCAAGAGTCACCTGCTTACTCCAATAAGCAGACATACGTGGATAAAATGTGATGTTTACACATACGTTGTTGAGCTGAAAGGTAAAACTAGAAAAACATTCCAGGTGTCAAAAATGAAAAGGAAACCTATGTTTAAAGCAACGAGTGCATTTGATCCACGCAGTCCCTAGGTGAACTGAGGATGGGGAGGGAGAAATGTACACCAAATACATGTACAAGGGAATGGGGACTTATGATCACACATGCCTGGGATGTAAGGCCTCAGGTTTTGTGCATCACAGGGAATCAAAAAATAATGCTCTATCCATGAATGAGGATAGAAAAATCTCTACTTGTTGATCCCTTCTGAGCCATATGAGAAAATAGAAATAGAGTCACTTATGAGTGATTGGAACACAAATTTGTGCCAAGCTTGGGCATAAGCCAGGGATTCCCATGTCCCTGGCAGTACAGAAAAAAAGAAGAGGAAGAAAAGCAAAACAAATGATTTATATTTACTCGTTCAAAGACACAATTCTAAATAACTCACTGCTTAGCAAAAAAGTCAGCATGAAAAATTATAAAATATTTAAGAGTGAATGACAAGGAAAGAAAGCAAAACTTGTGGTGTACAGAAAACAAGCTTCAAGGGAAATGTTTCTATTAGATGTTGGAACTCATAAATTGATTCTCTGTTATGATTATCTGTTCTCTTTATCAAGGGGTAAAAAGATATGTCTTTCTCCTATTCCATTTTGGGAAATTTATTTGACATCAACTTCTAGGTCATCCATTGAATTTTTTATTTTGCCAATTACATATGCCATTTCCAAGAAATTCTTTCTTGTTCTCTGTTCCATTTTATCACAAGCTATATTTACCTTATGGATGCCATGTCTTGCCAATTATATTTATTAATTTTAGGGATGCTTTATATATCATTTTGTTTACTTACTGATTTTTGTCCTCAGGAGTCCCATTGGCAATGAAATCTGTTGCTCAGTGATCTGCTATTTGCCAGTCACTGTCCTGGGCACTCCAGGGAACAAACTAGAGTCCTTGCCCCTATGGAGCTTATGTTCTACTTGGAAAAGAAAGAAAATAAACCCATAAACAAATTCATGAAATAACTTTAGATACTGATAACTGCTATGAGAGCTGAGAAATAAAGGTAGAAACTCACCGAGATGGGTACCGTGTGAGGGGGAGGGTCTGTGCTATTTTATTACATGTGTACATTTGTGAAACTATCACTACATTCAAGATTCAGAACTATTTTTTGTCTCTGATCCAGGAGTCTTAAGGAAAAAAAAATTCAGAACTATTCTATCCCCAGAAATATCTCTCTTGTGCTATATCTGAATATTTCATGCTATAACTACAGAGCTTCAAACATCAAAAAAAACAGCATGGTACTGGTACCAAAACAGAGATATAGACCAATGGAACAGAACAGAGCCCTCAGAAATAATACCACACATCTGCAGCCCTCTGATCTTTGACAAACCTGACAAAAACAAGAAATGGGGAAAGGATTCCCTATTTAATAAATGGTGCTGGGAAAATTGGCTAGCCATAAGTAGAAAGCTGAAACTGGATCCTTTCCTTACTCCTTATACGAAAATTAATTCAAGATGGATTAGAGACTTAAATGTTAGACCTAAAACCATAAAAACCCTAGAAGAAAACCTAGTTAATACCATTCAGGATATAGGCATGGGCAAGGACTTCATGTCTAAAACACCAAAAGCAATGGCAACAAAAGCCAAAATTGACAACTGGGATCTAATTAAACTAAAGAGCTTCTGCACAGCAAAAGAAACTACCATCAGAGTGAACAGGCAACCTACAGAATGGGAGAAAATTTTTGCAATCTACTCATCTGACAAAGGGCTAATATCCAGAACCTACAAAGAACTCAAACAAATTTACAAGAAAAAAGCAAACAACCCTATCAAAAAGTGGGCAAAGGATATGAAGAGACACTTCTCAAAAGAAGACATTCATAGGCCGGGCGCGGTGGCTCAAGCCTGTAATCCCAGCACTTTGGGAGGCCGAGACGGGCGGATCACGAGGTCAGGAGATCGAGACCATCCTGGCTAACCCGGTGAAACCCCGCCTCTGCTAAAAAAAAAAATACTAAAAACTAGCCGGGCGAGGTGGCGGGCGCCTGTAGTCCCAGCTACTCGGGAGGCTGAGGCAGGAGAATGGCGTAAACCTGGGAGGCGGAGCTTGCAGTGAGCTGAGATCCGGCCACTGCATTCCAGCCTGGGCAACAGAGCGAGACTCCGTCTCAAAAAAAAAAAAAA